>NC_089805.1:2233011-2493770 GCF_029633855.1 Hoplias malabaricus | reverse complement strand
TCCCCAGAAACACACACAAATGGAGTGCTCCTGTTTTATTTCTTATTATTTATTTATATGAAACTTTGTAAATTACCCCTGTCCAGCTCCACTGGGTATTGACGATGTGTGTGAGGCTCTGAGCTCTTTCTGAACCTCGACACTTTCACGGATGAAGCCACGGTTTGTGCTGAAGAGCCTACTGTTCTTTGGTTCCAACTGAAAATTACTTTTTCTGGTTCGTGAACCAGTTTATAATGGTGGAAACATGCTGTGTGGTTCCAAATTTAGTTCTTAAACTGTAACCATTCCATTTCCTCACTGGTGGAAAATGGCTGACTTAACAACACAATGTAAAATAACATTCCTACTCCAGCACGCACATTTTAACATTAGGAGTCAGTTAGTCAGTAAGCGATTTGAAAAAATGTACACAATTGGAAAATTTAAGATTTATTTTTAGAAAGGGGCAAACCCTCTTGCTGCTAAATAATAATGTCACTAACTGGAGTGTTTAGTAACACTTAACTCCTCATGTGATATATATATAATTTGTTATTGCTATTATAATGCTTTGAATGCTAATAAAGCCATTGTGAACTGAACTGAACAGTAAATAAATAAAATCGCGTATCCCTTTAAGCAGCCCACACTCCTCCCTTTAAACTGCTCAGATGGGTCCTTTATTTATATTCTGTCGGCCAACTCAGTGACGTTACTCGCAGCCACGTCACCAACCCAGCTCAGTCGGATTAGCGGTGCACGAGCGCGGAGATCAAACACAGGAGATGAAACGCTCGTTAACGCACACGGCCGTTTTAGTTCTGTGACGCGTCAAACAGACACCGATTAACGGTACGCATTGAAACGTGACCAAAAAACCCTGATCCTGCGCGGAAGAGGGTGCTCGAGCTGAAGGAAACCAGGTAAGGAGAGAGCTGCAGAAAAAATAAAGACTGCATGTCCCTTGAGCTGGAGATCTGCGGGAATAGATTCAAGATTTCCCCGGGTAAACCTGAGACCAGCAGGAGCTGCAAAACTAGCTGACAACGTACGAGAATCTGCGCAGACCAGAGCAGAGCCAGGACCCCACTCTCCCTCCACAGACCAGAGCCAGGATGAATGTGTTTCGTCTGGCTGGTGACGTGTCGCATCTAGCGGCGATCA
This sequence comes from Hoplias malabaricus, assembly GCF_029633855.1. NCBI lineage: Eukaryota > Metazoa > Chordata > Actinopteri > Characiformes > Erythrinidae > Hoplias > Hoplias malabaricus. The sequence goes on along the minus strand of NC_089805.1, from coordinate 2,492,624 downwards.
TCATACTCTTCCTTAAGATATGGAGGTCCAAATCATGCGCAGGTAAAGTCCAGATTAAATTAAAGCTGTTATTACTGTTCCTCTGTTGGACGTGCTTGAGGTTGGGCTGTTTAGCTTAGTTTCAGGCCAAACATGTTAAATAAAAACAACTACATACTTTAAGCTCACACTCTAGCCTTTCTTAAACAACTCAAACCCAAATTCAAGCCTGTCAGACTCGTTATCCATGGAGCTTGAGCCTTTTGACCTCAGGCTAACTGTTTAAAGCTGATTAAACAGTTAGCTTAATCCCAAAATGACTACTTTCATGTGGTTAAACTGACCGTTTAAGTCCAAACTTAATTAAACCTGTCAAAATAGTTGACCAGACAGCTTTTAAATTCAAACTAAAGATTGTACATTGCTATTTAACCAGATAGCTTCATACCAAATTCATTCATTCATTTATAATCTGTAAGTGCTTATCCAGTTCAGGGTCGCGGTGGGTCCAGAGCCTAACCTGAATCATTGGGCACAAGGTAGGAACATACCCTGGAGGGGGCGCTAGTCCTTCGCAGGGCAACACACACACACACACTTTTGAGTTGCCGATCCACCTACCAGCGTGTGTTTTTTTGGGTTGTGGGAGAAAACCGGAGCACCCAGAGGAAACCCACGCGGACACGGAGAGAACACACCAAACTTTTCACAGACAGTCACCCGGAGGAAACCCAGGCAGACACAGAAAGAAGACATCACACTCGTAACAGACAGTCACCTGGAGGAAACCCACACTGACACAGGGAGAACACACCACACTCCTCACAGACCGTCACCTGGAGGAAACCCACGCAGACACAGAAAGAACACACCACACTCCTCAACAGACAGTCACCCGGAGGAAACACACACTGACACAGGGAGAACACACCACACTCCTCACAGACAGTCACCCGGAGGAACACACACTGACACAGGGAGAACACACCACACTCCTCACAGACAGTCACCCGGAGGAAACCCACACAGACACAGAGAGAACACACCACACTCCTCACAGACAGTCACCCGGAGGAAACACACACTGACACAGGGAGAACACACCACACTCCTCATAGACAGTCACCCGGAGGAAACCACGCAGACACAGGGAGAACACACCACACTCCTCACAGACAGTCACCCGGAGCGGGACTCAAACCCACAACCTCCAGGTCCCTGGAGCTGTGTGACTGTGACACTACTTGCTGCGCTGCCCTTAATACCAATTAAACCTACAAAACAAGTTACCCAGAGAGGTTAAACATGACAAATGGTTTAATTAAAATTTGCATGTGCCTTTGCCCATTAAAAGAACCTAGAGCCTATCAACCCACAAATTGTGTATTAGGAAAACCCAGTCTAGGGCAAAATAACAGTGAATTCAACTAGATGTTCTGATTTTGCTGAATTCCTGACCTCCACTATGGGGAACTTGGAACATCCCCATCTGCGTATCTTTTATCACTTCACAGGTCCCATTTTATTGTGAGCATACAAAGGTGGGGTTAAGCCATGCAAGCAGCCACAGTATGAGTGAAATTATAAGTGAACCAAGCCAAAAATGGCATGAAGTGGAAAAAGAAGAGAACCAAGTTAAAACAACCAAAAACCAGAGCCTCCCTGTGCCGCACCTGACGCTGCTGCTTGCTTGGGGATGAGAAGTTTGCAGCTTGTCATTTAAAGGAACAGGCACTTTTTAGAATGTCATTCTAAAAAGACTGTTTAGATTGTGTGAGGATGGTGCTGGCTTGTTTGATCTTTGTGGTATTTTGAACAAAGTATGTCACAAGAGTTTGACTAACACCTTGTAAATTTAAGGCATAGGGTATGGTGGCTGAGAAGGGCAAAAAAAATTTACAAAAATAAAAACAAATTTATGGCGGCACGGTGGCGCAGCAGGTAGCGTCGCAGTCACACAGCTCCAGGGTCCTGGAGGTTGTGGGTTCGTTTTCCTGCTCCGGGTGACTGTCTGTGAGGAGTGTGGTGTGTTCTTCCTGTGTCTGCGTGGGTTTCCTCCGGGTGACTGTCTGTGAGGAGTGTGGTGTGTTCTCTCTGTGTCCGCGTAGGTTTCCTCCGGGTGACTGTCTGTGAGGAGTGTGGTGTGTTCTCCCCGTGTCCGCGTGGGTTTCCTCCAGGTGCTCCGGTTTCCTCCCACAGTCCAAAAACACACGTTGGTAGGTGGATTAGCGACTCAAAAGTGTCCGTAGGTGTGAGTGTGTGAGTGAATGTGTGTGTTGCCCTGTGAAGGACTGGCGCCCCCTCCAGGGTGTATTCCAGGTAGGCTCTGGACCCACCACGACCCGGAACTGGATAAGGGTTACAGATAATGAATGAATGAATGAATGAATGAATGAAAACAAATTTACAAGTTGTGGAACGCTTTTACCAGCCCAAAACACAAAGGCTTGTAATTACCCTCCCAAACTCCATTCACTTCTTCCCTGTTTGACTGACAAATGTCAGCAGCACTTCCTGTATATTGAACCTGCCCTTTCCGTCTGAATTATCGTTTGTAAAAGTGTTTTGGCCGTATAAAAATGTTTCGTGCTGGTAAAAGTGTTTCACAGCTTGTAAATGTGTTTTTATATTTGTAAATATATTTTGCCCTTCTAGGCCACCGTAATTGGGACACAGTATGTCACATTTAAGGCCAAATTCAAGTCTGTCCAACACAAAGCAGGGTTTCTCAGCTTAAGCTTGTCATATCTGTTGTTTACATTATGATTGCTGAAGACTAGGGTGCCGTTCTTGACCTTTGGACATTGGAAATCCAAGTTCATTTTGACAGGGCGAGTATATAACCACAAGCCTGTCATAAAGGTGAAGAACTAGGGGACACTCCTATTGGACAGACCATGTTTGGGCTTAAATGATCATCTTAAACGGGAAAACTCTGCCATTAAAAACACCCCCTTACTATACAGCTGCAAAAACACATAATAAAGGCAGCTGCGCATTCCTGCGCTCTGTGTAAGTTACATCGCCCTCTGGCGGCCGACACGGGCATAACAATTTCATTCCTGCTTTTCTCCTGCAGTATTAGCATATTAGCATAGCATGTGTTTGACAGAGCTACGAAGTCCAGTATTTTGTGGCTTTATATCCCTCTAACCAAATTTGGGCACTGAGTATATTGGCCTGAGCGCTCTATTCTGTGGGCAGAGCCTTTTTATAGACGTTTTACAAACTTTATAGTGAATTATACTGTAAATATACGGGGTGTTTACAAATGATTGGAAAAAGAATAATGCAACAATTACAGTACCGTCAGGGCAAACAATTAATTAATTAAAAAATTAATACAACAAATTTATACATAAATATTCAATATAGATGCTCATAAAAAAGAGTAGTAGCTTTGTGATTTTTGGAAATGAAAATGGCTCTGTTACAAAAGGGGAAACAATGTGTTTTATTTCTACGTTTGGAACCATGAATATGATATTTTACATAGGATTTATGAATAGTAAATAACATCCAGTATCCATAATCATAAACAGACTAAACATATAATCCAGTTTTAAATTGATCTAAATTCAGAAGATGGGTGTGTTGCCTGTTATTGTATGTTTTAGATTGATGTGTAACTGTGTTGTTGTGCAGGTATTTCAGGGAAGTCTCAGGTACTGTTTGCGATGGTTTTCACCGCCAGGTATCTGGACCTGTTGACCGCCTACATTTCCTTGTATAACACCATTATGAAGGTAAAGAACACAGCAAAAAACATGACACACTCATCTCCAAGATTTCGTGGGACATTTCAAACACATCTATTCATTTTGTGCTTCCCAACCCTTACCCTTACCCTACCCTGACCTTGTCAATATCTTCAATATGGGGACTTTCCAATAAGGAAGACCACACATTAATCCACACACATGTACATACTCCTCCAAACATTTATAGAACAGTTGTACTCACATAATTCTAAGTGCCTGCTGCGAGACTAATGCCAGATCATCACTGGCAGTTGTTGAGGGGGAAAAAAAAAGTGCAGTTTACATTTCACACACTCACATAAACACACTGAACTGGGCTGGGTTTCCAAAAAAGCACCTTAGAAAAAAGAAGATTCTTAAGTGGTAGAGTGAGCATCAACTGGTTCAGAATGCTGCAGCCCGTATTATCTCTAGAACTCCATCCATTCGTCACATCTCCCCTGTTCTTCAACAGCTCCACTGGCTCCCTGTTAAATCTCGCATTGACTTTAATATTGCGTACTTTTAAGGCCATCCATTACCTTACCTCACAGAGCTCCTTCATATAAACAGACCCTGCCGGACTCTTAGATCCTCCTCATCCATCAGCCTCTCTGCCCCTCCAGCCCGTCTGACCACCATGGGGTCTAGAGCGGGGGGGTCTTTTAGCCGCACCGCCCCCCGTCTTTGGAATTCCCTCCCACCGGACATCCGTAGTATTGACTCCCTGGACATTTTTAAATCATGCCTCAAGACCCACCTGTTCAGGACAGCATACAGTCTTTAGCCTAGTCCTTTGATTTTATGTATCTCTTTAATTATTCATTCATTCATCTATTATCTGTAACCCTTATCCAGTTCAGGGTCATGGCGGGTCCAGAGTCTACATGGAATCATTGGGCGCAAGGCGGGAATACACCCTGGAGGGGGCGCTAGTCCTTCACAGGGCAACACAGACACACACACACACACACATTCACTCACACACTTACACCTACGGACACTTTTGAGTCGCCAATCCACCTACCAACGTGTGTTTTTGGACTGTGGGAGGAAACCAGAGCACCCGGAGGAAACCCACTCAGACACAGGGAGAACACACCACACTCCTCACAGACAGTCACCTGGAGGAAACCCACGCAGACACAGAGAGAACACACCACACTCCTCACAGACAGTCACCCGGAGGAAACCAACGCAGACACAGGGAGAACAGACCACACTCTTCACAGACAGTCACCCGGAGGAAACCCACGCAGACACAGGGAGATCACACCACACTCCTCACAGACAGTCACCCGGAGCGGGAATCGAACCCACAACCTCCAGGCCCCTGGAGCTGTGTGACTGCGACACCTACCTGCTGCACCGCCGTGTCACCCTCTCTTTAATTAGCTTGCTTTAATTAGCTTTGTTTGTACCTGTTGTCTTGCTTTGATTTTCTTTATGTACAGTGACCTTGAGAGTCTTGAAAGGTGCCAAAAATAAAATGTATTATTATTATTAATATATTCCCTGTTAAGATGAACTTAACATTATAAATGTCTTTGGGAAAGTGGGCCCTGTTCTGTAGAATACAGAGCCTTAGAGTCTGCTTTAAGTTACATGAAATATCTCCCTCTGTCTTCCTCTCAGGTGGTTTTCCTGCTTCTGGCCTATGCCACGGTGTATCTGATCTACATGCGCTTCAGGAACTCATATGATTCGGAGAATGACTCCTTCAGAGTGGAGTTTCTGCTGGTTCCTGTGGCTGGTCTGTCGTTCCTGGAGAATTACGCTTTTACTCCACTGGAGGTAAAACACCCAGCTAGTCCCAGCTGGTCCATAATGGCAAATCTGATTTTTAGACTGGTGGTCAGGTTGCTCAGGTACAGCAGGAGTGAGTACTAACCCTTATCTATTCGTACTAACCTTTATCTTTCACTTCCAGGTGTCATACTGTCCAAATATGTAAATGGGTTGGGAATTGTTTAAAACCGCCTCCAATTAAGAGTTGAGTTTGTTTGGTACAATTTCGAAAAGTCTTTTTGTTTTACTGTGACTTTTGTCGTGTTGTAATGAAGCAAATATATATTTCTAAAATTAGTCTATAACATATGATATGATATAGACCAGTGGTTCTCAAACTGTGGTACGCTTACCACTGGTGGTACGTGAGACAGCAAGAGGTGGTCTCATTAATGAGGAGCATGAGGCGGTGTCTACGACCCACAGAAGTTGCTCAGGTAGTGCAGCTCATCCAGGATGGCACACCAGTGTGAGCTGTGGCAAGAAGGTTTGCTATTTCTGTCAGCACAGTGTCCAGAGCATGGAGGAGATACCAGGAGACAGGCCAGTAGACCAGGAGACGTGGAGGGGGCTGTAAGAGGGCAACAATCCAGCAGCAGGACCGCTACCTCCTCTTTTGTGCAAGGAGGAACAGGAAGAGCAGTGCCAGAGCCCTGCAAAAAAGACTCCATGAGGGTGGTATGAGGGTCCGATGTCCACAACCCAACCCAGGGTGACTGGCATTTGCCAGAGAACACCAAGATAGGCAGCTTCGCAATTGGGGCCCTGTGCTCTTCACAAATGAGAGCAGGTTAACGCTGAGCACTTGTGGCAGACGTTCTGGAGATGCTGTGGAGAAGGTTCTGCTGTCTGCAACATCCTCCAGCAGTGACTGGTTTGGCAGTGGGTCAGTAATGGTGTGGGGAGGCATTTCTTTGGAGGGTGGCGAAGCCCTCCATGTGCTATCCAGAGGTACCCTGACTGCCATTAGGTGCTGGGATGAGATCCTCAGACACATTGTGAGACCATATGGTGGTGCAGTGGGCCCTGGATTCCTTCTGATGCATGACAATGCTAGGCCTCATGTGTCAACTGTTCCTGCATGATGACAATATTGATGCTATGGATTGGCCTGCTCCTTCCACAGACCTGAATCCAATCGAGCACATCTGGGACATCATGTCTTGCTCAATCCACCAATGCCACGTTGCACCACTGTCCAGGAGTTGACTCATGGTTTAATCCGGGTTTAGGAGGAGAACCCTCAGGAGAACATCCACCAACATCCAACACGTCATCAGGAACATGCCCAGGCGTTGTAGGGAAGCCAAACCGCCACGTGGAGGTCACAAACAGACTACTGAGCCTCATTTGAACTTGTCTTGAGGCTGAAGTTGAATCAACCTGTAATTTGATTTTCCACTTTCATTTGGAGTATGATTTTCCAGACCTCCATGGGATAATAATTTTGATTTACATTCATTCATCCATCCATTATCTGTAAGCACTTATACAGTTCAGGATCACAGTGGGTCCAGAGCCTACCTCCTCACAGACAGTCACCCGGAGGAAACCCACGCAGACACAGGGAGAACACACCACACTCCTCACAGACAGTCACCCAGAGTGGGAATGGAACCCACAACCTCCAGGTCCCTGTAGCTGAGTGACTGCGACACTCCCTGCTGCGCCCGATTTACATTCATCATTTTTGTTATTTTGTTCTCAACGCATCCCACTATGTAATGAATAAAGATTTTCAACTGGAATATTTCGTTCATTGAGATCTAGGATGTGTTATTTTAGTGTTCCCTTCAGTGTAAAAGCCACTAATTATAGCTTGACCTCCAGAGATTAAACCCCCTCTGCTTCTCTGTGTGCTGTTGCAGATTCTCTGGACGTTCTCCATCTACCTGGAGTCTGTGGCCATCTTGCCTCAGTTGTTTATGATCACTAAGACTGGGGAGGCGGAGTCAATCACCACACATTACCTGTTCTTCCTGGGGTTGTACCGCGCCCTCTACCTGGCCAACTGGGTGTGGCGCTACCACCAGGAGGACTTCTTTGATCAGATCGCCGTTGTCTCTGGAGTGGTTCAGACCATCTTCTACTGCGATTTCTTCTACCTTTACTTCACCAGAGGTGAGCCTGGGACACACTGTCATATAACAACACTAGAATGGGTTATTCTTTACTAAGTTACGTAAGATCAGGAATATTGGGAATTGTTTATTTGACACATTTATATATCAGCATGAAATACAGGGGTTGGACAATAAAAGTGAAACACCTGTCATTGTAGTGTGGGAGGTGTCAGGGCTAAATTGGAGCAGCCTGGTGGACAATCTTCATTAACTCCACACTGCACCAGTAAAACCATGTGCATCCAATGGTTCAAACACTGTGTCCTGAAGGCGGTGCCGTGTATCAGGACGACAACGCACCAATACACACAGCGAGACTGGTGAAAGACTGGTTTGATGAACATGAAAGTGAAGTTGAACATCTCCCATGGCCTGCACAGTCACCAGATCTAAATATTATTGAGCCACTTTGGGGTGTTTTGGAGGAGCGAGTCAGGAAACGATTTCCTCCACCAGCATCACGTAGAGACCTGGCCACTATCCTGCAAGAAGAATGGCTTCAAATCCCTCTGACCACTGTGCAGGACTTGTGTATGTCATTCCCAAGACCAACTGACTCTGTATCGGCCGCAAAAGGAGGCCCTACACCACACTAATAAATTACTGTGCTCTAAAACCAGGTGTTTCAGTTTCATTGTCCAACCCCTGTAAAAGGCTTATGAAGATTAGCGATATAGGCTAATAAAAATTTGTATTCAGCTGCTTTGTCTAAAAGCAAAATGCAGAAACCAAGGAAGACAAAGTAAAGATCAGAAGACTGATTCTGTCGTTCTCCCAACACCCCCTCTTTCTCTCTCTTTCTTTCTCTCTCTGCCTTTATCTGTCTCTCTCTTTCCCTTTCTCTCTCTCTTTCCCTTTCTCTCTCTCTCTATTTCCCTTTTTCTTTCTCTCTCCCCTTTCTCTCTCTCTCCCCTTTCTCTCTCTCCCCCTTTCTCTCTCCCTCTCCCTCCCTTTCTTTCTCTCTCTCTCCCTCCCTTTCTTTCTCTCTCTCTCCCTCCCTTTCTTTCTCTCTCTCTCTATCTCTCTCCCCCTTTCCCTTTCTCCCTCTCTCTCTCTCCCTCCCTCTCTCTCTCTCTCCCTCCCTCTTTCTCTCTCTCTCCCCCTCCCTTTCTTTCTCTCTCTCTCTCTCTCCCTTTCTCTCTCTTTCCCTTTCTCTCTCCCTCTTTCCCTTTCTCTCTCTCCCTTTCCCTTTCTCTTTATCTCTCTCTTTCTCTCTCTCCCCCTCCCTTTCTTTCTCTCTCTCTCTCTCCCTTTCTCTCTCTTTCCCTTTCTCCCTCTTTCCCTTTCTCTCTCTCTCCCTTTCCCTTTCTCTTTATCTCTCTCTCTCTATTTCTCTCTCTCTCTCTCTCTCTCTCTCTCTCTCTCTCTCTCTCTCCCTCTCTCTCTCTCTAGTTCTCAGGGGAAGTGGGAAGATCTCTCTGCCCATGCCAGTGTGAAGAGCAGCCCTGGCCCCACCACATTTCACTCCGTTCCCAATCACTCCGCATTTGCTTGGCAACATTTCTTCGCCCACCTACAACTACAGCGGCCGTACTCCATCAAGATTGAAAACACCTACAAATCCCACACCGGCCGCAGTTAAAACGAATAGCTAAACCCAACTCATAACGTGGCTAACTGAACGAAAACTAGTAGCCAACTGTTTGCATGGGGGTCATCTGCTTATTTTTAGTGTAATTAGCGTTCTGTACTGCCTTATTCTTTAAATCATAACCCCACAGAGTGTGGGAGAAGTGCCTTACTGTACAGCCTTCAGAAATGTAACGTTTTATAAATGCCTTATTACTCCTGAGTTAAAGAGCACAAAATACACCGTCTTCCTTTTCTAGATTGTGATTGTTCATGCGTGGGGGTGTGTTTTTGCATGTTAGCGTGGATGCGCCGTTCAGCAGTGTGTGTGTGTGTGTGTGTGTGTGTTTTAAATGAGTTTTAAAGGGACTTTTTGAACAGGTGCTTTTTCTGAGCGGCCTACATTCTAGCATTTTTATTTTTTTGTTATTCGCCTAGTGTTCCGTGTCTGAAACAAAAGTCTTTAAATCAATAGTGTACACCTTTATCTTCTGGATTTTAAATCTACTTTCATAGACACTAGGAGATGCATTTAAACGAATCCAGAAACTGAGATCAAGGTCCCGATGTGAAAACTCCTGCGCTAAACAAGGACTGGAGTTCTCTTACATTTCCTTACGCTCCACTCCAGCACCTTTTAGTTTTGATATTCCGTTTAAATGTCATTTCATAATTAATAACTAGTTACGTAATTAATTAATTCATTCATTTACTTTCCATATGTCAATTTGTTACAATAGAAAAAAACCACGAAAATACTTTTTTCATCACGTTCAAAACAATAAAATCTCTCTTCTACTAACAAACTGAATGTTGTCTGAATCAAAAATCTGTCGAACAAAGCCAAGAGGCACCTGAAGGAATGAAGAACTAATCGTGCATTTTTCCACTTAAACTCCTATCAGCCATCGGCATGCGTTTGATTACACACAGTCACTTCATCACCTGGCCACTGGCTTCTGTTATTCATTCATTCATTATCTGTAACCCTTATCCAGTTCAGGGTCGCGGTGGGTGCAGAGTCTACCTGGAATCATTGGGCGCAAGGAGGGAATACACCCTGGTGGGGGCGCCAGTCCTTTGTCTTCTGTTATGTTTTTATATTTAGTGAGTTTTCTATTTTCTATTCCTTATTATTCACAGTAATTGACACTATAGGTTGAAAGATGCTGGTGTATTCCTATAAAGATGTAGAGCTTTTGGCTTTTCTCATGTCAGACGTGTTATAAGCTACACTTGCAACAGACTGGATTCAATTATAAAAAAGCTGTGATTGTTTGAAGCGCAGGTGTGTTATGATAAAACATCCAAATAGAGCAAGAATGTTACGATTGATGAGAGATATATTGTAGAGTTTGGTTCAGAATATACAGGGTCTGCGCATTAACCCGTTTAATGGAGGAAACCAGAGCACCCGGAGGAAACCCACGCAGACACAGGGAGAACACACCACACTCCTCACAGACAGGCACCCGGAGGAAACCCACGCAGACACAGGGAGAACACACCACACTCCTCACAGACAGTCACCCGGAGGAAACCCACGCAGACACAGGGAGAACACACCACACTCCTCACAGACAGTCACCCGGAGGAAACCCACGCAGACACAGGGAGAACACACCACACTCCTCACAGACAGTCACCCGGAGGAAACCCACGCAGACACAGGGAGAACACACCACACTCCTCACAGACAGTCACCCGGAGGAAACCCACGCAGACACAGGGAGAACACACCACACTCCTCACAGACAGTCACCCGGAGGAAACCCACGCAGACACAGGGAGAACACACCACACTCCTCACAGACAGTCACCCGGAGGAAACCCACGCAGACACAGGGAGAACACACCACACTCCTCACAGACAGTCACCCGGAGGAAACCCACGCAGACACAGGGAGAACACACCACACTCCTCACAGACAGTCACCCGGAGGAAACCCACGCAGACACAGAGAGAACACACCACACTCCTCACAGACAGTCACTCGGAGCGGGAATCGAACCCAGTCCAGTCTGAAGTACTTTTAATGGTGGCAAGGGACACAAGTGAAAAAGCACAACACTAGCAGTTAATTTCAGACACTTCCAGACAATATTGTGAAACAATTGTCTATAACTTTATAACTTAAACGCTACAGAGAGCCTGACATATGGTGCTTTTCCACTGTATGGCACCTACTCTACTCAGCTAGGCTCTACTCTGCTTTTATTTATTTATTTTTGCCTTTCTATTAGGCAAATCAAGCGCCTGGTACCTGAAACTGGGTACTGTAGTACTTCCTCACTCATGGTGAGCTAAGTAGTGTCTGAACATGACACACAAACATTGTAGAGCGCTGATTGGCCAGAGAGACTTGTCAATCATAATGAGATGCAGACATCCAGCACAAACTAGGCATTTGTAAAATCTCTAAGCTACATCAGTGATCACATTTCTTTTTATCTGATTCAGACTACAGCTCGTATAATTACGACTTTTGAAGTGTTATAAACATTCCTAGGATTCGAAAATAAAACTATACAGTCGAACCTCTACCTACGAACTTGATCCGTTCCGTGACCCGGTTCGTAAGTGGAAAAGTTCGTTTCTCCAGTCAGTTTTCCCCATTTAAAATAATGGAAAAGTAATGAATGTGTTCCAGCCCCCGCCCCGAAAGTCACTATTTTTGCACTGATCTATGTTTACAACACTCTCAAATTAGTAAAAAAAAATACATGTAGCGTTACTAAAAATAAAAGAGAAATACAGTGGTAACAGTAATAAAAAAGAAATAATAAAGTTGTAAGTGGTTACACATCGCTACCTTGAAGACGTGACGACTGGCTGGAGCAGTAACACAGGCACTGGCTGTATGACGGGAGGTGGGGGGTGGGGGGAATAACGGAGAGTAGGCGGTGAATGTGGGGAGACGAAGCGTAGATATGGCTTAACTTAGCACGAATTTCCATGTCTGCTATTTACACTAATGCTAAATTGCTAAAGCTACAATGTGCTAATCTTAAAAGCTCACTCAAGTCTGGGGGCGCTGGGAGACTCGCCTATTGGGGTCAGTGGCCATTTCCAGCCGCCGGCTCGGAGGAGGCTCGGGTTCGTTTCTAGAGTCGTGGTTCGTTGGTGGAGGCAAAAAATATTGAAATGACCGGTTCGTATCTTGGAAAGTTTGTTAGTAGAGGTTCCACTGTACTCATCTTTCTGAACTGGTGCATGGCTAAAATGTGTTCCATCCCAAAGAACAACATGCGAAAACCTAATGAGTAAACAATGTTGACTGCTGACATTGGTGTGGACTCCCATTAGTGTTTTGTGCTGTCATTGGTTACATTTTTGAGGGAGCTGTGCTTCTGGAAAAACTGCCAGGTCCCAAAAAGCCAGTGGAGCCAAGTAGAGTCATCAGCTGCAATGAAACCAATTTAGAAAAATGGACATAAAAATCAACTACAACACACAAAATGTCAGGGACTCTCTGGACTGGAGTTATTTTGGTGTGTGTTTGCTGAAATGGTGTGACGTGTCTAATGAGTGTATGACGCCACAATACAGACTCGAATCATTTTTCCAAGTTCTTTTGGAGCTTTTCACTCAGTGCTTTCCTGTGTTTGTACAGCACTTTGCTTCCTTCCCTGACGGCTCCACCCACCACTTTAGCAGCAGAAGTGATTGACAGTGGTGTTGAGGCTAAAGCCATCACCCTCTGTGCGGTTTTCGTTTTCTTGCCTTTCCCCTTTCCTTTCTCCATCACTCCCGAGCCCTCTAGCGCCCCCTTGCCCATGGCCGTCACCAACTCGCACCAAAATTCTCTCTCAGCTTTCTTCCTCGCATCCTCTTCCTCTCTTTTCCTATTCTGCATGTCTTCAGGCCCCTCCTTCTCTCCTTCCTTTAGCCCCACTCCTTTCTCTCCCAGAATCCTTTGCTGCACTTGAAGGATGGCTCGTTCCGCATGCTGCAGCATCTCACAGGTGAAAGGGCTTCCTCCATTTCTCTCCACCATGTCATCAATCTTCTTCAGCAGCTCCACCACATGTAATAAAACAACAAGAAATCCAATTTAAAATAACAATTAACATATTAACCAATTAACAACTGTATACGCTTGGAGGACCACTTTCTGATGTGCCTCTGGCAATTAGCGTGAAGCTTCGTCTACCTGGTCGCGCTCCAGACCGCCCTTGGCATTGTCCAGTGTGTGAAATCCACCCTCACACTTCACTGAGAACTCCCAGAGCTCCTCACTCTCACGCAGGAAGTTCTCAGCAGGTTTCTCTCCCAGTTGGTCGGCCCAGGTGAGGATGAGGATAGTGTGTTTTAGAGCTCGCGGGCCAAAGACAGCACTGAGCCAGTCTAGAGCTGCCCACTGTTCAGGGGTCAACCTCGCCGGCTGCAGGACCAGTAAAAACGCATGAGGTCCAGGAGCAGAGAGAATAACACATCGTCCCACCTCCATACACACCTCCTCGGGAGACAGACTGGTGTCAAAGAAACCTGGAGTGTCAATCACCTGGAGACAGCAATGAGAACAACAAGGCTTTCTGCTTAGTACTAAATGCTTGGAATGCCAGCCTACATCATCTGGTGAAGTGAAAAGTCAATATCACTTTTATACCCATAAAAAGTTGTCAGTAACATTAATTTCTTCTTAGAGAAACGTATTAAAACCAATAAACGCTGGAACATTTTGAGAGCAAGTTTTGTGAGCAGACAAACACCTCACAACATACTATTAGAGTATTTTATTATTTACTTTAATTATATTTGGTCCACAACAACCATATCTCAGTGGTGGAGCCATATTCTGAGTTGTGTAATATTAAAGGAGCAATGTGAAACACTGATAGCAAGTGGATAAAATGTGTTTTGAGTGCTACCTATGAGACAAACTCATTCTTTCATTATCTGTTACCATTTATCCAGTTCAGGGTCGCAGTGAATACGCCCTGGAGGGGGCGCCAGTCCTTCACAGGGCAACACAGACACACACACACACTCACACCTACGGACACTTTTGAGTCTCCAATCCACCTACCAACGTGTGTTTTTGGACCGTGGGAGGAAACCGGAGCACCCGGAGGAAACCCTCACAGAGAGTCACCTGAGAGGAGTGTGGTGTGTTCTCTCTGTGTCTGCGTGGGTTTCCTCCGGGTGCTCCGGTTTCCTCCCACGGTCCAAAAACACACGTTGGTAGGTGGATTGGAGACTCAAAAGTGTCCGTAGGTGTGAGTGTGTGTGTGTGTCTGTGTTGCCCTGTGAAGGACTGGCGCCCCCTCCAGGGTGTATTCCTGCCTTGTGCCCAATGATTCCAGGTAGGCTCTGGACCCACTGCGACCCTGAACTGGATAAGGGTTACAGATAATGAATGAATGCACCATTTAAGACGGAGCTTGTATTTATATTTAAATGAAAAATGTCTGACGCTGAATAGCAGGTAGTTCTGTTATTAAGCTTATTTTGGGCTTATTTATTGTCCACATATGTTCCTTGTCTGAGCGTAAAGTCCTTTAGTACCTGTATCGTTCGTCCTTCCACTGTGCCGCTCGCACTCTCACACTGCTGCGTGATGGACACTGGAGATACATCTGTTCGAAAGGCTGGAAAACCCAGGATGGTGTTTCCTGTTGAGCTTTTACCGCAACCTGTTCGACCCAGCAGGACAAGCCGCAAATCTGCAGGACACACACTCTCTAAAGGGACTAAACATACAAGTAGAATGTTACATAATGCTACCATCACGCTGCTCTAGGGTCCTGGGGCTGTGGGTTCAAGCCCTGCTTCGGGTAACCGTGTGAGGAGTGATGTGTTATGCCCATGTCTTTCATCTGGGTTTCATCTGGGTATATATGGGTTTCTCACCCGGAGGAAACCCACACAGACACAGAGAGAACACACCACACTCCTCACAGACAGTCACCCGGAGGAAACCCGGAGGAAACACAGAGAGAACACACCACACTCTTCACAGACAGTCACCCGGAGGAAACTCACACAGACACAGGGAGAACACACCACACTCCTCAAAGACAGTCACCCGGAGGAAACCCACACAGACACAGAGAGAACACACCACACTCCTCACAGACAAGTCACCCAGAGGAAACCCACACAGACACAGAGAGAACACACCACACTCCTCACAGACAGTCACCCGGAGGAAACCCACACAGACACAGAGAGAACACACCACACTCCTCACAGACAGTCACCCGGAGGAAACCCACGCAGACACAGAGAAAACACACCACACTCCTCACAGACAGTCACCCGGAGCGGGAATCAAACCCACAACCTCCAGGCCCCTGGAGCTGTGTGACTGCGACACCTACCTGCTGCGCCACCGTGCCGCCCTATTACAGATATTGAATTAATTTATTTATCTGTCATTCCAATGACTGTATATTATATATTATTACATAATGTTTGTGTGTCTATGTGTCCCAAAGATATTTGTACAAAGATTCCCATATGATGCATTTCCTAACTCTTAATGAGGTTTTTGAGTTGCAGAGGAGTGAGTGGAGTTTTAAATAAAAGCAGGGGCTGAAATGAAGGTGAAAACCTAGAGTTTACAGCTAGATTTAGAGTTTACTTGTGCTTTAGAAAATAGAACAGACCTGCTGTATATTCCACCCTGCATTCTCCAGTTTTTCAAATTACTGCAAAACTATAGTGAAGTACACACCATAATACATTGTAGGTGGTGGCTGCAGCAAAAATGGCGACGTGTAGGTGCAGCTCAGTGATGACTAGAGTTTACAGCGGACTACACTACCCTACTAGATGTAGTGAACTACATAGGGAATATGGAGCCATTTGAGATACAGCCCAAACATGAAGCTGCAGCTGAGAAACATTTGCATGCGATGCTCTTGCCGTTATTTCTGTTTCTTTTACTACTCTACTTTCATCTGTAGATGCGACGGGCATGAACATCGATGAGAGGAAAATAAACAGTGGCTCTCACTCACCTGAGCGCTCGGGAGACGCCATATTTCCCCTCACGCGCATGAGGCGTGAGCGCGCACTAGTGATGAATAGGTCTCGAACGATGGGAATGACGGGAACCGATTTTTTTAAACATTCTATTGAATATGTAAAAAACAATAAACACAAACAGGGATTGGACCTTTTTGTCCTATTGAGATTTAATCTGGTTGTCTTTTTTAGTAGCTTATACTTTATTTTGTAGCTTTATAAATAAAGCCAAATATATAATAAATATTTTATTTAATGTATGATTTATGTTAGTAATTCATTTTACACATAATATTGTAGTAAATTAATTTAAGCAACAAAATATCTAAGGAGCCACTTGGGAGCCGGCTCTTTTTAGTAAACCGAGCCAAAAGAACCGTCTCTCTAAAAAGAGCCGGAATCCCCATTACTAGCGGGTTCACGTCTAACGAGGACCAGTGACGTCATAATAGATTTCAACAACAACAACAACAATTGAACAGTGGTTACATTATCGTGCTTTTAATTCGAATTTATTCGAAGCACACAATGCTCTTTGAATTTTAGGAAGAAATATGAATTAATACTTGACGTATGAAGTGAAAAAAATCAGAATTTAACAGGCAGCAGCCTTTGAATATTTTCAGTATATTTAATAATTGAAAATGAAGAGTGTGAGACACATGGAACATTAAAATGGATGGAGCCATGATTTAAATAAAAAACCTAAACTTTTTGTGTTTACTTTAACATAAACCTTTAAGCATTTAAACACTGAAGTAGCCATTTAATGTTTTCATTCAAAGTTTTACCAGGCCACTGGTGTAATAAATAAATAATAAAAGACCTAAAATAAAGACCTATGAGTATGTGTTTTACAGACAGTGGTCAGTTTTAAAATTCAATTTATTTAGACTTTGTTTGTCCAACACACCATTTTCCTTGATATCTTTGAATATATCATCTTATTTTTCGCTACATACTGACAGAAATATATACAAATCAGTAACTAACCATTTATGCTTGCGACTGAATAACATCTCCTAATAATCCTCAGAAAAAATGATCCAACATCTGAAAACACGTCCCAGGTTAGCAGAAGCAGTTACTCATTCATGCAAATAATTTCAGATGAAATGCTGGATAAGAAGGTGCAGTAAACAGAATGTATATGTAAATGTTCTGTTTATGTTCTGTATATGTAAATTTCCTGTTTACAAATTCCATCCACAGCATTATGGCTTTATATGTCAATGAAAACAATTCTACTGTCTTTGAAAAATTTGCCATTTCAAGCAAATTATGCTTTAAAATGACTACAGTCAACAGTTCCTAACCACACAATCTGATATATTAGTTTAATTATAAACAATGTGCATGTCTTGTACTCAGAAAAATATATGATAAATTGAGTCATTTTACTAAGAAAAACTTGTATTACCATTTTTTTCAAGTTCAAAATCATTTGAGCACAGCAGCTGTCCTTTTTTTAAAAGAAAATAATAATGGACCAATAGAAAAATTCCAGGTTCTAGGTTTTGAAGATAATTGTTTTTCTTTGGGGCGTGGCACGGTGGTGCAGCAGGTTAGTGTCGCAGTCACACTGCTCCAGGGTTCAATTGCCGCTCCAGGTGACTGTCTGTGAGGAGTGTGGTGTGTTCTCTCTGTGTCTGCCTGGGTTTCCTCCGGGTGACTGTCTGTGAGGAGTGTGGTGTGTTCTCCCTGTGTCTGCGTGGGTTTCCTCCAGGTGACTGTCTGTGAGGAGTGTGGTGTGTTCTCCCTGTGTCCGTGTGGGTTTCCTCTGGGTGCTCCGGTTTCCTCCCACTGTCCAAAAACACATGTTGGTAGGTGGATTGGCGACTCCAAAGTGTCCAAAGGTATAGATAATGAATGAATGAATGTTATTCTTTGGACAATGACGATATTCAAGCTCATGTCACTAAAGTGCTCACAATTGTTAAACGAATTATTGCCGAAACCTGATTTCCTGTACGGTCCCATCCCGGTCTTGCTCTAAACATAAGGCCCTTTTTGAAGTGCATAGTCTGTAATGTCATTAGAGGCTGAGAAAAGGGTTTTAGAAGCTGGAAAACAGATAAATATAGGTTACACTTATCCTATGCTCCCTTCTTACAGATTGACTTAAATTTATTAATTAGGCTCAAAGGTGAATCACTGTGATGTGATCAAACCCACGTCTTTGAGTTGGGAGACCTAGGCAAACAGGGTGAACTAACAACAAAAAAAATAAATAAATAAAAAATCCAAGTGCAAAACAAAACAGAAATACACCATTTAATCTCCTACGGAACTAACAACAAAATGGGGATATGTGAAAGTGGACCTTAAACGTAATAAATGTTTAAATAAAGTTGTTAGGAGGAAAAGAATGACTCCAGACTGACTTCCCCCACCAAAAGAGGGAGTCCAAATAACAAAAAAACTACACTCTCCTTAATTATTTATTTTGTTTTCTTAAAGTTTTCTTCAAAAGAGAGAGAAACGTCTTGAAATGTGCAAGAAAAGAGGCTCGTGAGAGGTATTTTGCTGGAACTCTGAAACAAACACCCAGCACCTCAGAGCTTGTGAGCAGCTCTTAATCTTTGACTCCCTCCAGTGGCTAAAATTAGCCTAGCAGTTAGCCCAGTACCAGACTAGCCTCTTGACTAGCAGAGTTGTCAAATACACGCTCAAACTTGATAAAGAAAATGACGAATAATTCCAATTCCGTAGTTTCTTTATAGTTTGACTTGTTTGATGTGGAAACTTTAATGGAATCACAGTGGACTTTAGCTGATAGCTTTCAATGGTGTGGTCTGATGTGCACTCCACACTTTGTGGAGAAAAAACATTTTGTTACTGTCCATCTTCCTTATTGGACGAAGAGGTCACCCACTCCACCAGGCTCCTTGAAGGCCATCCCCTTTTGGGCCTTTCTGGTACAGAAGTTGTTCTCGACTTGGCTGCCACACACAGAGAAACCTCCACAACTGACTCCAGATCAGTTATCCCGATTGCATTATCATGGTGACCTGACTCCCGATAATCACATTTTACTGATTTAGTACAGTGAACTGACTCTAGATCAGTGCTTCTGACTTCATTAGCACAGTGTACTGACTCCAGATCAGTGGGTCTAAACACATTATCACAGTGTACTGACTCCTGATCAGGATCTCTGAAAGCATTAGCATAGTCAACGGGCTCCACATCAGTGGCTCGAATTGCGATATCACAATGAACTGACACTAGATCAGTGCCCCCAAATGCATGAGCAAAATTAATTGGCTTCATATTGCTGGGTCCAACTGCAGGAGCACATTGAACTGAATCCAGATCAGGATCTCTGATATCACAAGCAGAGTTATTTGGTTCTAGATCAGTGCTTCTGACTGTATTAGCCCAGTCAACTGACTTCAGATCAGTGACTTTAGATGTATTAACACAGTGAAATGACTTTAGGTCAGTGGCACTAATTGCATTTGCACAGTGAACTGACTCATGGTCAGAGGCTCCAACTGCATTAGCATAGTCAACTGACTCCAGATCTGTGGTACTAACTGCAATCGCACAGTGAACTGAATCCAGATCAGGATCTCTGACATCACAAGCAGAGTTATTTGGTCCTAGATCAGTGCTTCTGACTGTATTAGCCAAGTCAACTGACTTCAGATCAGTGACTTTAGATGTATTAACACAGTGAACAGACTCCAAATCAGTGTCTCTGACCACATCATCACAGTGAACTAACTTCACATCAGTGATTCTGACTGCATCCGCACAGTGAAATGACTTCAGGTCAGTGGCACTAATTGCATTTGCACAGTGAACTGACTCATGGTCAGAGGCTCCAACTGCATTAGCATAGTCAACTGACTCCAGATCAGTGGCTCTAACTGCATAAGCAGAGTGAACTGAGTGTGGTGTGTTCTCCCTGTGTCTGCGTGGGTTTCCTCCGGGTGACTGTCTGTGAGGCGTGTGGTGTGTTCTCTCTGTGTCTGCGTGGGTTTCCTCCGGGTGACTGCCTGTGAGGAGTGTGGTGTGTTCTCCCTGTGTCTGTGTGGGTTTCCTCCGGGTGACTGTCTGTGAGGAGTGTGGTGTGTTCAGGTCAGTAGCACTGATTGCATTTGCACAGTGAACTGACTCATGGTCAGAGGCTCCAACTGCATTAGCATAGTCAACTGACTCCAGATCAGTGGCTCTAACTGCATAAGCACAGTGAACTGACTCTAGATTAGGATCTTTGTCAGTATTAGCACAGTGAATTGCCTCTAAATCAGTGGCTCTAATGACGTTATCATAGTAAACTGGCTCTAGATCAATGGGTCTGGCTGCATTTGTACAGTGAACTGACTTCAGATCAGGGTCTCTGACATCATGTGGACAGTGAACTGATTCTAGGTCAGTGGCTCTAATGACTTTATCACAGTGAACTGTGCTTCTGACTGCATTCTCACAGTAAATTGACTCCAGATCAGTGATTCTAACTGCATTAGTACATGCCCCTAGATCAGAATCTTTGACATTATTTGCACAGTGTATTGATTCTACATCAATGTCTCTAACAACAGTTTCATAGTAAACTGACTCCAAATCAGTGGCTCTGACCACATTAGCAGAGCTAACTGACTCTACATCAGAATCTCTGATATCATTATTACAGTGCAATGATTCTAGATCAGTGCCTGTGACCACATTATCACAATGAACTGACTCCAGTCTACTGCCTCCGACTGCATTATTACAATGAGCTGACTCAACATCAATGACTCTGACTGCATGATCACAGTGAACTGACTCCAAATCAGTGGCCTTGACCACATTAGCAGAGCTAACTGACTCTACATCAGAATCCCTGATATCATTATTACAGGGCAATGATTCTAGATCAGTGCCTGTGACCACATTATCACAATGAACTGACTCCAGTCTAGTGCCTCCAACTGCATGATCACAGTGAACTGACTCAACATCAATGGCCTTGACTTCATTCACACAGTCACATGACTCCAGACCCATATTTGTATCTAGAGTCGAGCAGCGATCTCTGTGGTGTTTATCCTCCAAAACTGATTCTAGGCCTGTGTTTGTGACCGTGTTAGGACAGGAAGATGCTGGGTGTGTATTTTCCAAAGCTGATACTAGATCAGGTTTCCTGAGTGTGTAAGCTAACGGTTCGCCGTGGTCTTTATTGTCTTGAACTGAATATGCTGGTTCCAGGTGTGATGATATCTCCAAATGATTAAATATCTCCGCATTCTCTTCCTCGATGTTTTGTTCTTCATCCTCATCTTCCTCTTCTGAAATTGACAAGGATGATGAAGGAATAGCAGAAAGTTCTGGACAGGAGTGGATGTGGTGGATGCCGATGTTACTGTGGTGGAAAGTGCCACTGCTGTGGCTGCAGGGGTCGCTCAAACGGTGGCAAGTGTCAGGGATGCTGTGGCTAATGGCACTACACATTGCAAATGATGGAGAGGCGGGAGTGTGTGTCTTCTCCCTGCTCCCTGTGACCTCTGTGGCCCCTGGGATGTCCACCGGTGCTGTGACCCTAGGCTTCTGAGTGCATGCTTCTAAAGAGCTAACAGCACTTTCTGCTAAAGGGAAAAAAGAAATGAGCATTAGATATGAAGTGTGGACTGGATGTATTTCAATTCAACCTGAAATTAAATTTAAAAAGTAGTTAGGTCATGAGGCACTGTGGTGCAGCAGGTGGTGTCGTGGTCACACAGCTCCAGGGACCTGGAGGTTGTGGGTTCGATTCCCGCTCCGGATGACTGTGTCTGTGAGGAGTGTGGTGTGTTCTTGCTGTGTCTGCGTGGGTTTCCTCCGGGTGACTGTCTGTGAGGAGTGTGGTGTGTTCTCGCTGTGTCTGCGTGGGTTTCCTCCGGGTGACTGTCTGTGAGGAGTGTGGTGTGTTCTCTCTGTGTCTGCGTGGGTTTCCTCCGGGTGACTGTCTGTGAGGAGTGTGGTGTGTTCTCCCTGTGTCTGCGTGGGTTTCCTCCGGGTGACTGTCTGTGAGGAGTGTGGTGTGTTCTCTCTGTGTCTGCGTGGGTTTCTTCCGGGTGACTGTCTGTGAGGAGTGTGGTGTGTTCTCTCTGTGTCTGCGTGGGTTTCCTCCGGGTGACTGTCTGTGAGGAGTGTGGTGTGTTCTCTCTGTGTCTGCGTGGGTTTCCTCCGGGTGACTGTCTGTGAGGAGTGTGGTGTGTTCTCTCTGTGTCTGCGTGGGTTTCCTCCGGGTGACTGTCTGTGAGGAGTGTGGTGTGTTCTCTCTGTGTCTGCCTGGGTTTCCTCCGGGTGACTGTCTGTGAGGAGTGTGGTGTGTTCTCTCTGTGTCTGCGTGGGTTTCCTCCGGGTGACTGTCTGTGAGGAGTGTGGTGTGTTCTCTCTGTGTCTGCGTGGGTTTCCTCCCACAGTCCAAAAACACATGTTGGTAGGTGGATTGGCGACTCAATAAGTGTTCGTTGGTGTGAATGTGTGTGTGTGTCTGTGTTGCCCTGTGAAGCACTGGCGCCCCCTCCAGGGTGTATTCCCGCCTTGCGCCCAATGATTCCAGGTAGGCTCTGGACCCACCACGACCCTGAACTGGATAAGGGTTACAGATAATGAATGAATGAATGAGTAAGTTCATGTCCATGGGAATATTAACCACATCATATAATTAAATATCCAACAAACATTCATATATTAACATTTTTCCAACTCAGAAGGGACTTGTGATTTTACTTGATGTCTCCCTGCACCCCCCACCACAGCTACTCATCCCTAGAGGACAATTTATGTGTCTTGAGTATCCAGGTTATCCCCAGACAGGGATGAGTATCATATAAATACAGGTGTAAATGCACTCAACATATTCGCTCAAGCCATGTCTTGGTTAGTAGTTGGTGTGGTACAGTGGTAACACCATTGGGTCCCATGTGAGACACCTGGGTTTGATTCCAGGTCTGTGCTACACCAATAAGAGTCCTTGGGCAAGACTCCTAACACTGCATTGACCGATATCTAATACCAGTCGCTCTGGATAAGAGTGTTTGCCAAAATGTCATAAATGTAAATGTCTGAGATGCAATATTAAAGCTTGAATTTTGTCCAGATTTGTTTGAATGAGTAGCTCACCTGTGTTTAGTATGTGAGTGTGTGTTGATCGCCCATCTTGCTGTTTCTCTTGGTGTGTTCTGATTGGCTGTGAGTCCATGACAAGATGGAGAGGCACTGCACCCAAATGTTGTCGTGAGCGAACACACTGCATGACGTCCATTATCCATCGCCGCTCACGCCATACAGCGTCCACACTCTACACATGCGTAGCATACACATACCCCATATACACACACACACACATACAGATACACAATCAAATTTACGAAAGGAAAGCAAAGAGTTGCAAAAGAATATGTAATAAAATGTGCTCTTTGTTCATCTGTGATCTTTTTTCCTGAAACAGCATATTGCTGTGTATTATAAAAACATTCTTTCAAAAATTCCTCCGGGTGACTGTCTGTGAGGAGTGTGGTGTGTTCTCCCTGTGTCCGCGTGGGTTTCCTCCGAGTGACTGTCTGGGAGGAGTGTGGTGTGTTCTCCCTGTGTCTGTGTGGGTTTCCTCCGAGTGACTGTCTGGGAGGAGTGTGCTGTGTCCGTGTGGGTTTCCTCCGGGTGTTTTTGGGTGTCCGCCAGATTCCTTTGCCTGGAGTAGGAGGTTCTTGGCCAGGTTAAGTGGCGAAAGGTACTGGTAGAGTCTAGCGAGTCTAACCTCTGTGTATCAGTACTTTTTTAAACCTACAATGCTGCAACCCTTAGATTATATTACAACATATGAGCAAGATTTCTTACCTGAAAAAGCTTTGTGATGTGGGTCAGTTTCTCTCTGGCCTCTGCTACCTCCCTGCTGTCCAGTGCTTCTCGCAATGCCTGCTGGGATAGATAAGATTCCAACTCCAGTCTCACCCACGCCTGACAATACATTGACAGCAGCTCACGGCTATACACCCAGAAATGGACTAAAACACACAAAAAACACCCAGAAATTAGCTCCTTTAAAATAATCCAATCAGGAACATGCACAGTATGTTCCACATTTACACCATGGAGTCATTGGCTGCATAGCCCAGAGACTTAGATGCAGTACAGCTGTTTACACCATATTCAGGTCTTTAGCTGTGCCATGGTCCCTAACTTCACTCACCCATTTCAAAGATATGCAGTGGCATGGTGAGCCTGATGTCCAGAGAATCCTGTAGAAGGCAAAAACTGGAACTGAACTCCTCATTGGGTGGCAACAGCAGCAGCATAGAGATTTCATCACCAACCTGCACCAGCTCCTGAGTGTACAGACGATACTGATATGCCTGAGGAGAGAGTGACAATAAGCATGATTATCTTCTAAAAGAAGGGGTTTGTCTGCTTCTAAGAACAGTGTGTGCCCTGTAATCACACAGAAGCTGTTTTTCATTGTGTGTGTCTGTGTGTAGCGGCACGGTGGTGCAGCAGGTAGGTGTCGCAGTCACACAGCTCCAGGTGCCTGGAGGTTGTGGGTTTAATTCCAGCTCCGGGTGACTGTCTGTGAGGAGTGTGGTGTGTTCTCTCTGTGTCTGTGTGGGTTTCCTCCGGGTGACTGTCTGTGAGGAGTGTGGTGTGTTCTCTCTGTGTCTGTGTGGGTTTCCTCCGGGTGACTGTCTGTGAGGAGTGTGGTGTGTTCTCTCTGTGTCTGTGTGGGTTTCCTCCAGGTGACTGTCTGTGAGGAGTGTGGTCTGTTCTCCCTGTGTCTGTGTGGGTTTCCTCCGGGTGACTGTCTGTGAGGAGTGTGGTGTGTTCTCTCTGTGTCTGTGTGGGTTTCCTCCGGTGACTGTCTGTGAGGAGTGTGGTGTGTTCTCCCTGTGTCTGTGTGGGTTTCCTCTGGGTGACTGTCTGTGAGGAGGCCCAGAAAGTCTTATGTAGAAGTGATTTCACTGGCCTGCACAGAGCCCTGACCTCAACCCCATCAAATAACTTTTGGAACACAGTAGAATTCAGGCATATTCTCTCATCAAATATCAGTGTTTGACCTCACAAGTGGTCTTCTGGATGAATGGGCAAAAAGTCATCCACAAACACACCTCAGATTGTGGTACAAATGCTTCCCAGAAGAGTGAAAGCTATTATAGCTTCAATGGGCGGACTAACTCTATAATAATACCTATGGATTTAGAATGGGACGTCATAAAAGCTCCTATAGGTTTAATATGTTGGTGCCCCAATACTTTTGTTCATGTGACATATGTTTATCTTTGAAAAATGCTATTCTGCATTTTTGCAGGTGGCTGGGTGGATGTGTATACATACATACCCTGTATAATGGAATATTGAGTTTGGTCAGCAACTGTGTAATTGCAGTCCTCAGATCTCTTACAAATTCCTCCACTCCAGTGCTGTCAGTAAAAACATTATCCTTGTCCTCTGGACTGCCTGTCACTGTTTGGCCACTCCCACTGACTCCAACCATTGAGTGCCTCTGTAGCCAGCTCCACTCCTCCCTTCATATAAAAAAACAATAACACAAATTTACTCCACTCATAGGTAGATTTTGCACATATATTTTAGTGTTAGATAGTTATTAAAGACCACACTCCTCACAGACAGTCACCCGGAGGAAACCCACGCAGACACAGGGAGAACACACCACACTCCTCACAGACAGTCACCCGGAGGAAACCCACGCAGACACAGGGAGAACACACCACACTCCTCACAGACAGTCACCCGGAGAAAACCCACGCAGACACAGGGAGAACACACCACACTCCTCACAGATAGTCACCCGGAGGAAACCCACACAGACACAGGGAGAACACACCACACTCCTCACAGACAGTCACCCGGAGGAAACCCACGCAGACACAGGGAGAACACACCACACTCCTCACAGACAGTCACCCGGAGGAAACCCACACAGACACAGGGAGAACACACCACACTCCTCACAGACAGTCACCCGGAGGAAACCCACACAGACACAGAGAGAACACACCACACTCCTCACAGACAGTCACCCGGAGGAAACCCACACAGACACAGAGAGAACACACCACACTCCTCACAGACAGTCACCCAGAGGAAACCCACACAGACACAGGGAGAACACACCACACTCCTCACAGACAGTCACCCGGAGGAAACCCACACAGACACAGAGAGAACACACCACACTCCTCACAGACAGTCACCCGGAGGAAACCTACGCAGACACAGGGAGAACACACCACACTCCTCACAGACATTCACCCGGAGGAAACCCACACAGACACGGGGAGAACACACCACACTCCTCACAGTGATATGGGTATTTATGTATTTAACTTTAACTTGTATTTAACTGATTACCATGAGACATGTGCATTGTTGCGAATACGTGTGTGTAAGAGAAGGTTGGGTAAACGCTGGGGCACTAAAACCCGGAGCTGTTCCACTGAACTACACAGCTTCAAGATTCCAACATAGAGGCCAGGCTGAGCTCTCTGAAGACTCCGTCTATGGTACTCCAACTTCCTCTAGATAGACAGAGAGATTGAGATATAATGAATCTAAGGAACCATTGACCATAACAGAGTCTATTGTTTATTTACTTACTGATCCTGCAGATAGTGAGGAACTTCTAATCCTACTTTATTAGAGGAAGCATTGCCAATACTTGGCCTGTGCCGTGTGCATGTATATGTACCCTAATCTGTTGTTTGAGTGTATCCATGGCTGTTGGTTCAGGCAGTAAGTGTGTCCTGCTCCATCGTGCTTCCATTTGTTTGATCGGGCTCCAGTGCAGCTGGGGATCATTAGGGGTCAGTGAGGTAGTGACCTCTCTCAGGGTTACAAGAAGCACGTTCCCATGGCGATCCTTTAGAGGCTCAAAATACACCTGTCCTAAATCCACAGTGCCCACAGACGACTGGTGAGATAACATGTTTATTGGGACAGGAGGAAAAGAGGGAAATAGAAAGACTGGTTAAAACAGTACACGGAAGTGAACTGAATATTTATTAACAAATTTAACTCTTTCTCCCTCACTCGCTTTTTCAGCGTACCTGTAGCTGGGCGACTGCTCGTAGGATACTGTGTCTGTTCTGTAGAAGTGAGGAGGAGGAGGATACAGATGAAGATAAGACCTGCTGCAGCCATGAAACCTGCTGCCAGGCACAGGAAAGCTGGGGATAAAACACAATCAAACACAAATCATTACAAACCCCATTACCACAAAAGTTGGGACACAGGGGATGTAAAATAATAACAGAAAATAATGATTTTCAAATGGTGAAACAGAGATTTATTTTTCTCCCTGTGTCTGCATGGGTTTCCTCCAGGTGACTGTGAGGAGTGTGGTGTGTTCTCTCTGTGTCTGCGTGGGTTTCCTCCGGGTGACTGTGAGGAGTGTGGTGTGTTCTCTCTGTGTCTGTGTGGGTTTCCTCCGGGTGCTCCAGTTTCCTCCCACAGTCCAAAAACACATGTTGGTTGGTGGATTGGCGACTCAAAAGTGTCCGTAGGTGTGAGTGTGTGAGTGAATGTGTGAGTGTGTGTTGCTCTGTGAAGGACTGGCGCCCCCTCCAGGGTGTATTCCCGCCTTGCGCCCAATGATTCCAGGTAGGCTCTGGACCCACCACGACCCTGAACTGGATAAGCACTTACAGATAATGAATGAATGAAATGTAAATAATAAACCAGATATAAACAGGATGCAGAACCACCACCACCTTCTCTGGGCCTGAGCTTATTTTTGGATAGACTCAATGGAAAACTGTCCTGTTTTTCAGGGAAGATTATGCTATTTTTAAAATAAGACATATCCAATATAGATTCTGCATTGATGGATAAGCGCTTACAGATAATGGATGAATGAATGAATGAATGAATTCTGCATTGATTACAACAGCATGGGTTCTTAATTAACAATCCAGCTGCTAAATTAATCCAGACTTCGCAAATACCAATAAATATTTGGCCCAAATGTTGCACATCCGCAGTTCTCTTTCAAAGCCCACATTTGGCCTTGAAAGATTTATATCGGCCATATGTCAGGTGTATTATGGAAAAAATTTGTATCAAATCGACACTTGGTTCATGGCTAGCCCACATGAAACGAGCTGTAAACCCCAGCTCAATTCCAGCTGATGACATTTGGCCTATGTCCATCCCACACAACACTTGCCAGTGCCGTAACTGAGTCATAATTGCCAAAAGTGAGAGGTGTCTGCTGTCTAAAATGTCACCCACTGAAAACAATAAGTGCATTATGAAACAGACAAAAAAATCCCTAAATAAATAAATAAATAAAAACCTGCAACCTAAAGCTGTTGAGCAGATGAAATCCTGTATCAAGCAGCAATGGGAAAACTATTTCCTTTTTTAAACCACAATATTGGTTTCCTCTGTTTCCAAACTTTTAAAAGAAGAGTGATCTTAAAAGAAGAGGTAAAAATGCCTTTGTAGTTTTTTTATTAAAAATAAGGTTTAAATTGGGTGGCGCAGCAGGTAGGTGACGCAGTCACACAGCTCCAGGGACCTGGAGGTTGTGGGTTCGATTTCCGCTCCAGGTGACTGTCTGTGAGGAGTGTGGTGTGTTCTCCCTGTGTCTGCGTGGGTTTCCTCCGGGTGACTGTCTGTGAGGAGTGTGGTGTGTTCTCCCTGTGTCTGCGTGGGTTTCCTCCGGGTGACAGTCTGTGAGGAGTGTGGTGTGTTCTCTCTGTGTCTGCGTGGGTTTCCTCCTGGTGACTGTCTGTGAGGAGTGTGGTGTGTTCTTCCTGTGTCTGTGTGGGTTTCCTCCGGGTGACTGTCTGTGAGGAGTGTGGTGTGTTCTCCCTGTGTCTGCGTGGGTTTCCTCCGGGTGACTGTCTGTGAGGAGTGTGGTGTGTTCTCCCTGTGTCTGCGTGGGTTTCCTCCGGGTGACTGTCTGTGAGGAGTGTGGTGTGTTCTCCCTGTGTCTGCGTGGGTTTCCTCCGGGTGACAGTCTGTGAGGAGTGTGGTGTGTTCTCTCTGTGTCTGCGTGGGTTTCCTCCTGGTGACTGTCTGTGAGGAGTGTGGTGTGTTCTTCCTGTGTCTGTGTGGGTTTCCTCCGGGTGACTGTCTGTGAGGAGTGTGGTGTGTTCTCCCTGTGTCTGCGTGGGTTTCCTCCGGGTGACTGTCTGTGAGGAGTGTGGTGTGTTCTCCCTGTGTCTGTGTGGGTTTCCTCTGAGTGACTGTCTGTGAGGAGTGTGGTGTGTTCTCTCTGTGTCTGCGTGGGTTTCCTCTGAGTGACTGTCTGTGAGGAGTGTGGTGTGTTCTCCCTGTGTCTGTGTGGGTTTCCTCCGGGTGACTGTCTGTGAGGAGTGTGGTGTGTTCTCCCTGTGTCTGCGTGGGTTTCCTCCGGGTGACTGTCTGTGAGGAGTGTGGTGTGTTCTCCCTGTGTCTGCGTGGGTTTCCTCCGAGTGACTGTCTGTGAGGAGTGTGGTGTGTTCTCCCTGTGTCTGCGTGGGTTTCCTCCGGGTGACTGTCTGTGAGGAGTGTGGTGTGTTCTCCCTGTGTCTGCGTGGGTTTCCTCCGGGTGACTGTCTGTGAGGAGTGTGGTGTGTTCTCTCTGTGTCTGCGTGGGTTTCCTCCTGGTGACTGTCTGTGAGGAGTGTGGTGTGTTCTTCCTGTGTCTGTGTGGTTTTCCTCCGGGTGACTGTCTGTGAGGAGTGTGGTGTGTTCTCTCTGTGTCTGCGTGGGTTTCCTCTGAGTGACTGTCTGTGAGGAGTGTGGTGTGTTCTTCCTGTGTCTGTGTGGGTTTCCTCCGGGTGACTGTCTGTGAGGAGTGTGGTGTGTTCTCCCTGTGTCTGCGTGGGTTTCCTCCAGGTGACTGTCTGTGAGGAATGTGGTGTGTTCTCTCTGTGTCTGCGTGGGTTTCCTCCAGGTGACTGTCTGTGAGGAGTGTGGTGTGTTCTCTCTGTGTCTGCGTGGGTTTCCTCCGGGTGACTGTCTGTGAGGAGTGTGGTGTGTTCTCTCTGTGTCTGCGTGGGTTTCCTCCGGGTGACTGTCTGTGAGGAATGTGGTGTGTTCTCTCTGTATCTGCGTGGGTTTCCTCCGGGTGACTGTCTGTGAGGAGTTGGTGTGTTCTCCCTATGTCTGTGTGGGTTTCCTCCCACAGTTCAAAAACACACATTGGTAGGTGGATTGGCGACTCAAAAGTGTCCTTATGTGTGAGTGTGTGAGTGAATGTGTAAGTGTGTGTGTCGCCCTGTGAAGGACTGGCGCCCCCTCCAGGGTGTATTCCCGCCTTGCGCCCAATGATTCCAGGTAGGCTCTGGACCCACCGCGACCCTGAACTGGATAAGGGTTACAGATAATGAATGAATGAATGAATGAATGCATTTGGTTTATATTTACTTTTTACAAATGGAGTTTGTGTTGTGAATGGAAATGGAACTGGAAATGGAGTTTGGACAACAATAGGATCCATAAATCAAGACATTTAAATAAATTTGACTATGAATGTTTGACAGAAACCTTGGCAAACCAGAGAAAGTCCTGTACGATGGAGGTAGAGCAACACTGAATCTCCACCAATGGAAGCTGATCTTCAGTTGTGACCAGGATGTTGTCCTTCTGGTAGAACACAGACGCCAGATATGCACCTCTGAAACACAACAGCAAAGTCCTTCTGCATAAAAAACACTTCAGACAAAATGGCTGTGCACAGCATTCAGTGATACACTGGAGGGTTTTTTTTTAAACCACATGTACAAGTCTGTTTGAACGTAATGAATACCTGGACATGTTTATTGAATGCAATGAGAATTTTGGTAATATATTTTCTAAAAGAAATTGCCTGTATTTACTAAAACTCATTAGGAAGCAATTGTTCTCTCTGTTTGTTACTGTCCATGTCTCCGTTAAGTTCCCTTGTCTTGCTTCCTGTTTGTCAGTCATTCATTTCCTTTCCCATGTCATGTTTAGCCCGCTAGTCTGTCTGTCTGTCCTGTTTGTTTTAGTTCTCTGTGTTTAGGATTAGTCTGTCTGTCTCTGCTGTTTCTCGTTTCCACTGTCACTGTCCTTTCGCTCCCTTCAGTCTGTCTGTATCCCTCTTTAGCCTGTTTAGCTCTCTGTCCTGTGTTAGTCTGCTTAGCTCTCTAGTCTGTCTGTCCCATTAGCCCTCTTTAGCTCTCCGTGTTCTAGTTTAGCTCTCTGTGTTCTAGTTTAGCCTGTTTAGCTCTCTGTGTTCTAGTTTAGCTCTCTGTGTTCTAGTTTAGCCTGTTTAGCTCTCTGTGTTCTAGTTTAGCCTGTTTAGCTCTCCGTGTTCTAGATTAGCCTGTTTAGCTCTCCGTGTTCTAGATTAGCCTGTTTAGCTCTCCGTGTTCTAGATTAGCCTGTTTAGCTCTCCGTGTTCTAGTTTAGCCTGTTTAACTCTCTGTGTTCTAGGTTAGCCTGTTTAGCTCTCCGTGTTCTAGATTAGCCTGTTTAACTCTCCGTGTTCTGGTTTAGCCTGTTTAGCTCTCCGTGTTCTAGTTTAGCCTGTTTAGCTCTCTGTGTTCTAGTTTAGCCTGTTTAGCTCTCCGTGTTCTAGATTAGCCTGTTTAGCTCTCCGTGTTCTAGATTAGCCTGTTTAGCTCTCCGTGTTCTAGTTTAGCCTGTTTAGCTCTCCGTGTTCTAGTTTAGCCTGTTTAGCTCTCCGTGTTCTAGATTAGCCTGTTTAGCTCTCCGTGTTGTAGTTTAGCCTGTTTAGCTCTCCGTGTTCTAGATTAGCCTGTTTAGCTCTCCGTGTTCTAGATTAGCCTGTTTAGCTCTCCGTGTTCTAGATTAGCCTGTTTAGCTCTCCGTGTTCTAGTTTAGCCTGTTTAACTCTCTGTGTTCTAGGTTAGCCTGTTTAGCTCTCCGTGTTCTAGATTAGCCTGTTTAACTCTCCGTGTTCTGGTTTAGCCTGTTTAGCTCTCCGTGTTCTAGTTTAGCCTGTTTAGCGCTCTGTGTTCTAGTTTAGCCTGTTTAGCTCTCCGTGTTCTAGTTTAGCCTGTTTAGCTCTCTGTGTTCTAGTTTAGCCTGTTTAGCTCTCCGTGTTCTAGTTTAGCCTGTTTAGCTCTCTGTGTTCTAGTTTAGCCTGTTTAGCTCTCTGTGTTCTTGTTTAGCCTGTTTAGCTCTCTGTGTTCTAGTTTAGCCTGTTTAGCTCTGTGTTCTAGTTTAGCCTTTTTAGCTCTGTGTTCTAGTTTAGCCTGTTTAGCTCTCTGTGTTCTAGTTTAGCCTGTTTAGCTCTGTATTCTAGTTTAGCCTGTTTAGCTGTGTTCTAGTTTAGCCTGTTTAGCTCTCTGTGTTCTAGTTTAGCCTGTTTAGCTCTCTGTGTTCTAGTTTAGCCTGTTTAGCTCTCTGTGTTCTAGTTTAGCCTGTTTAGCTCTGTGTTCTAGTTTAGCCTTTTTAGCTCTGTGTTCTAGTTTAGCCTGTTTAGCTCTCTGTGTTCTAGTTTAGCCTGTTTAGCTCTCTGTGTTCTAGTTTAGCCTGTTTAGCTCTTTGAGTTCTAGTTTAGTCTGTTTAGCTCTCTGTGTTCTAGTTTAGCCTGTTTAGCTGTGTTCTAGTTTAGCCTGTTTAGCTCTGTGTTCTAGTTTAGCCTGTTTAGCTCTGTGTTCTAGTTTAGCCTGTTTAGCTCTCCGTGTTCTAGTTTAGCCTGTTTAGCACTCCTTGTCAAAGTTTTTTGCTTAGCTCCCTTAGTCTATGTCTCTGTTAGCTCCCTGTTTATTGTCTTTCTGTCAAAGTCTCTTTGTTTTGATATTTTTTTGTAAATAAATTTCACTGTGTTTTTAGCGAGTGCATCCGCGATACTGACATAAGGTTAGCGTAAAGCTGTGAGAATCATTCATTAGCAACCACTGGTCAGTGGAATGACGAAGAAATTAATTTATTTAAATTGTCTTCAGCTTGTTATCAAATCGTGTGAAAGATGTTATGGATGTCAAACCTCTGCAGGAGACGCACAAACTTGGTGGTAGAATGGAAGAACTGTTTGAGTCCTCGGGACATGGACATACGCTTGGAGTTCAGCTGCCTTGAGTTTTCTAAACACACACAGGCACCCATGCACACACAGAGAGTACAATTACAGCACATAAACTCAGGTGGAACGTGAGGGTTCTAGAGTGATGTTCATTGGCAACCCCAGTTGTACTGGAAACATAAGTATTTTGCCACCTGTGCAGTGCCCTCTGTTGAAATATGATCTAATGTGCCTGTGCAGGTGTGTGTGTGTTGTGTCATCTGTGCAGCTGTGTGTCTGTTGCATTATAAATGTGCAGTTTTTTAGTATGCGCCTGTTAATGTGTTATTTCATCTGTGTAGGAGTGTGTGTGTTTCACTACCAGTTTGACTGTGTATGTGTGTTTAAAGTATTGATGAATATGTGTTGCGTAACCTGTGCAAGTGCGAGAGTCTGCTGGGTCACCTGTGCAGATATGTGTTTGTGGCACTACTAGTTTAAAAGTGTGTTTGTGTTGTGTTACCTATGGAGGGGTGTGTGTGTGTGTGTTACCTGTGCAGTAGGCCTTGTGGGTGGGTTCTCCAACGTGTTCCAGTAATTTCTGCAATGCTTCCTCCTGACTGTGTCCTCTGATTTTTACGCTGGTGCACTGCCTCCAGCCTGCAGGGGTCACAGGGCAGAGTCGGCCTGTTTATGTGTGGCTGAGACAGTGGGTGGATCTCATTTCTTAAACTGTTCTTCCCTGCTTCCTTTCCTAGCTTCTTTCACTCAGTTATTAATTATTGGCAATGGGCAGGTTTGACTGGGGGAGTGTGTGATGCTCTGTAATGGACTTGCACCCCGTACAGAGCGCGTTCCTGTCTTGCACCCAGAGATTCTAGGTAAGTTCCAGACGCAGGATCAGAATGAAGTGAATACAGAAAACGTTTTTAATTCCTAATGTCTTAGTTTTTAAGTCCTTTAATTTTTCTACTATTACAGAGCCAGATATTTGTCTTTGCTGACACACAACACAGTATAAGGCAGGTGTGTGATGTTAAAATTTTGCAATTAGCGCAATGTTAAAATGTGGGGTAAAAACTTCTAAAATTACTTTACTGGGCGGCACGGTGGCACAGCAGGTAGTGTCGCAGTCACACAGCTCCAGGGGCCGCTCTGGGTGACTGTCTGTGAGGAGTGTGGTGTGTTCTCTCTGTGTCTGCGTGGGTTTCCTCTGGGTGACTGTCTGTGAGGAGCGTGGTGTGTTCTCTCTGTGTCTGCGTGGGTTTCCTCCGGGTGACTTTCTGTGAGGAGTGTGGTGTGTTCTCCCTGTGTCTGCGTGGGTTTCCTCTGGGTGATTGTCTGTGAGGAGCGTGGTGTTTTCTCTCTGTGTCTGCGTGGGTTTCCTCTGCGTGACTGTCTGTGTGGAGCGTGGTGTGTTCTCCCTGTGTCTGTGTGGGTTTCCTCTGGGTGACTGTCTGTGAGGAGCGTGGTGTGTTCTCTCTGTGTCTGCGTGGGTTTCCTCCGGGTGACTGTCTGTGAGGAGTGTTTTGTGTTCTCTCTGTGTCTGCGTGGGTTTCCTCCGGGTGACTGTCTGTGAGGAGTGTGGTGTGTTCTCCCTGTGTCTGCGTGGGTTTCCTCTGGGTGACTGTCTGTGAGGAGTGTGGTGTGTTCTCTCTGTGTCTGCTTGGGTTTCCTCCGGGTGACTGTCTGCGAGGAGTGTGGTGTGTTCTCTCTGTGTCTGCTTGGTTTTCCTCCGGGTGACTGTCTGTGAGGAGTGTGGTGTGTTCTCTCTGTGTCTCTGTGGGTTTCCTCCCTTCCTCACTGTGTTGCCCTGTGAAGGACTGGCGCCCCCTCCAGGGTGTATTTTCGCGTAGGCTCTGGACCCACCACGACCCTGAACTGGATAACCGGTTACAGAGAATGAATTCCTTTTGCTCAAAACAGAACTAAAGAAGCATCTCCTCAGACTCTAATCATGCCTTAGCTCATGTTCTGCAATTTAGCAAAAAATGCTGCCAGGTGTAGTTCCACGTACTTACTGGAAGGAGCAGTGCTGCGGGGGGTGCTGTTTCGTGGTGGTCCCCAGCCCTTTATATTGTAGGCACTAACTCTCACATAATATTGCACTCCCTATAGACACAAACAACACAAACAAACATTGTTATTCATTCACACATATAACACTGCTAATTCAATACACCAAACATTGGTATTATTATTATTATTATTATTATTACAGTTTTAAGGCCAGTGATGTGGAACACAGGGGTTTTAGTGTCACTAACAAATCCACAGCCAGTCAGAGGAATAAAACACGAATGCATACTCCACTCCACTAGAGAGAGAGAGAGAGAGAGAGACTGATTATCATTAGTGCTGTGCATATGTAGTAACATAAATCACAATGTTAACTTTTGTACTTGTATTATAAATCTGAATTACATGAAGAAAAATAGGGATTCATATATAATTTGTGTTATTTTTTATACATATCTAATTTCACTGTTAGTCTTGGAGATGAAACACTAGGCATACTTTAGTAGACATAAGAAATATATATTCCTGCAAGGGGCAAATATATATTCTGTTTATGAATTGCGAATTGAAGGTTTGCATCAGCTTTTGACAATAAATCTATAGGCGTTCAAAATGAAAAGTGAATTACTGATTGTTTTCTTCTTCTTTGTATTCAGTTCCTTTTTCAGATCTCCAGATTTGCATTTTGTCTAAAGGTTGAACGGTTCATTCACTTTGTACAATTCAGTCTTTCCATTTTAACACCTGACACTATTTACACATAGTTTCACATATCCACTTGATTATAGTTGATTATATCTGGATAGAGGTGATCCACGTAAAATTAACGCTGTAAACGCACCCACGCCTTTTAAACAGATTTGCCCAATCCAATTCATTTTGTGGTCTGCAATGTACTCATACACATACAAGACATTACATTCCAAAATTATAATTTAAAATGATAACTGGATTTCAGGGCGGCACGGTGGCTCAGCAGGTAGGTGTCGCAGTCACACAGCTCCAGGGACCTGGAGGTTGTGGGTTCGATTCCGACTGTCTGTGAGGAGTGTGGTGTGTTCTCCCTGTGTCTGTGTGGGTTTCCTCCGGGTGACTGTCTGTGACGAGTGTGGTGTGTTCTCTCTGTGTCTGCGTGGGTTTCCTCCGGGTGACTGTCTGTGAGGAGTGTGGTGTGTTCTCCCTGTGTCTGTGTGGGTTTCCTCCGGGTGACTGTCTGTGACGAGTGTGGTGTGTTCTCTCTGTGTCTGCGTGGGTTTCCTCCGGGTGACTGTCTGTGAGGATTGTGGTGTGTTCTCTCTGTGTCTGCGAGGGTTTCCTCCGGGTGACTGTCTGTGACGAGTGTGGTGTGTTCTCTCTGTGTCTGCGTGGGTTTCCTCCGGGTGACTGTCTGTGAGAAGTTTGGTGTGTTCTCCCTGTGTCTGCGTGGGTTTCCTCCGGGTGACTGTCTGTGAGGAGTGTGGTGTGTTCTCCCTGTGTCCGCGTGGGTTTCCTCCGGGTGACTGTCTGTGAGGAGTTTGGTGTGTTCTCCCTGTGTCTGCGTGGGTTTCCTCCGGGTGACTGTCTGTGAGGAGTTTGGTGTGTTCTCCCTGTGTCCGCGTGGGTTTCCTCCGAGTGACTGTCTGTGAGGAGTTGGTGTGTTCTCCCTGTGTCTGCGTGGGTTTCCTCCGGGTGACTGTCTGTGAGGAGTGTGGTCTCCCTGTGTCACACGTTGGTAGGTGGATTGGCGACTCAAAAGGGTCCTTAGGTGTGAGTGTGTGAGTGAATGTGTGTTGCTCTGTGAAGGACTGGCGCCCCCTCCAGGGTGTATTCCCGCCTTGCGCCCATTGATTCCAGGCTCTGGACCCACCGCGACCCTGAACTGAATAAGCGCTTACAGATAATGAATGAATGAACTGGATTTCAAAATAAGTAATCAAAGAATTTTGATTACTATGAATAATGCATTTGTTTAAAATCTTATAAATTTCAATCTACAAACTAACCTCCTGAAATGAACAGGTGTGACTGATGTCATATTTAAAGTAGTTTTGTAATGTACACAGAAACGATTTTCAGTGTTTTCAATGACAAACCTAACTATACTTCAAAAAAACAACAAACAAGAAAAAAAACCCAAACAAACACAAAAAATTGCTTGCAACAGGAAACCAAATGCATATTGGATTATGTCAGTTTTGGGCCTCATTTTCCAAATATATTCCAAATGTAGTTGTACTTTGTACTTTTTTCTTCTTCTCCACCTTAAATATTGTTTAAAAAATGACACCATGCCACTCACTCTTATTGACTTGAAATTTTACGCAAAATTAAAGTGCTCACACAACAGTAACAGAAACTAACCCTTATAGGAGGTAATAAGGCTAACGTTGTGGTCTTGTGGCGGCGTAATGGACACACAGAGGTCAGTTTCACTAAGCACCAGCAGAGAGGCAGCACTCGGAGGCCCTGGGGTTTCTGGACAAGAAATAGATACAAAGGAGAATTAATTTATGCCACATTACACCTATTTTCAGGTTTTGTGATCCTGCTCTTGGTAATATAATGCAGTTTTAGGCAGATAAATAGCTGTTGAAAATTTAAACACACCTTTACCCGATATGGCCATGCATTTACGGCTAAGATCAACACGATGTTAAATTTGTGTCTGCTCATTTTGCCATGGACATCCCAGTAAACAAGGAACGTCCCTGGACGTTCAAAATAGGTCTAAAAGTAGTCTGTCCGTCAAGGACATATTTTAAACGTCAATGGACGTCCAAAATCCATCTTAATAAGTTAGTTAAGTGGTGACCAATCGATAACGTCAGTGGACGTCCAAAACACGTTTTATACACATAATGTATTTCGGGACCAATTAATAACGTCAATGGACGTCCAAAATACGTCTAACAGTCGTCTTTTCAATGTCTGTGTTTGGACGTGTTTTCAACTTTCATTTTCAACCTTAAGAGTACGTTGATTTGACGGCAGTCATTACGTTATTTCAACGTTGATTCAACGGCTAAATGTTTACTGGGATATCTGTACAGAACACTGATGGATAAGGGCTAATTAGCAGTAGTTTTAACCTATAACACGGTTAAACATTTAATATATATATTTAATGTATTCTGTATGGCAGTTTTATACTGTAAGTAAATGTGTGTATATGATGTGAGTGTGTGTGTGTGTTGTGTGTACCAGTTAGATGGAATCTCTCTCTCATCTGTGTGTACAGCTCCTGCCGTAGTCTCCACAGATGTAACTCTCTATGACTTTCACTCTGTGCTGATATCCCCGCTCCATGTGCATTTAGCTCGGCCTTCTTTTCATCAACCTTCTGTTCAGTCAGAGAAACCAGTTCATCCAATTTTGTTGACCAGTCACATGGCCTACTCACTTGGGCGGGATGAAAACCAGATGTAAACAGATTCCATGGAAGTTATACATTTAAAACTAAAAATATAAATGTATTAAACAGTTATTACAGAAGCATTTACTGACATGTGGCTTTACATAAGAAGTGTATAAGTAGAAGGTCAATCACGGTAAACAATTCTATATCAATGTGAGTATTAATGGTATTTGTGAGTGTATCCATTGACTGCAATCCATGCAATTTATTTGTTTGAGGAGGTGGCAATTATCTGGTTTCTGAGCACAGCACTAATGTAAACAGATGGAAACTCCCCTCCCTGCGCTAGAGTCTCAGAACACTCAGAAGCAAAGACGATAACAACCTCCTTGTGTCAGGGGGGTAAAGAATCCCACTGTATTGCATAATGAAGAGAAAAAGCCTGTCTTTTGCTAACCATATTAGCATTTTCTTCATAGGAGATGAATGGAAAACTGTTAGCTTTTATCTGCTCTTGTGACCGAATCTGTGGGAGTATTCATACACAGATCATATAAAAGCTTCAGTAATTGTGTTATTTCACTCATGTTTTGTATTAGTGTGTATAAGACTACAGACATACGCCACATATTCTTTTCCCCCTATTTACTGTGTGGCGCAGCAGGTAGGTGTCGCTTTCACACAGCTCCAGGGACCTGGAGGTTGTGGGTTCGATTCCCGCTCCGGGTGACTGTCTGTGAGGAGTGTGGTGTGTTCTCCCTGTGTCTGCCTGGGTTTCCTCCGGGTGACTGTCTGTGAGGAGTGTGGTGTGTTCTCCCTGTGTCTGCCTGGGTTTCCTCCGGGTGACTGTCTGTGAGGAGTGTGGTGTGTTCTCCCTGTGTCTGCGTGGGTTTCCTCCGGGTGACTGTCTGTGAGGAGTGTGGTGTGTTCTCCCTGTGTCTGCCTGGGTTTCCTCCGGGTGACTGTCTGTGAGGAGTGTGGTGTGTTCTCCCTGTGTCTGCCTGGGTTTCCTCCGGGTGACTGTCTGTGAGGAGTGTGGTGTGTTCTCCCTGTGTCTGCGTGGGTTTCCTTCGGGTGACTGTCTGTGAGGAGTGTGGTGTGTTCTCCCTGTGTCTGCCTGGGTTTCCTCCGGGTGACTGTCTGTGAGGAGTGTAGTGTGTTCTTCCTGTGTCTGTGTGGTTTTCCTCTGAGTGACTGTCTGTGAGGAGTGTGGTGTGTTCTCTCTGTGTCTGTGTGGTTTTCCTCTGAGTGACTGCCTGTGAGGAGTGTGGTGTGTTCTCCCTGCGTCTACCGAATTTGAGCAACTTCGAAATGTATTGTTGGAATTTTTTTTAGCTTGAATATTTTTTATCTGAATTTATTAACCTTGAATAATAACAGCGAAAACATGTTCTTGAAAATTCACAAGTTCTATTCAAGAGCAATTATATTCAGATGCATAATTTCAGTGCAAAAAATAAAAAATAATTCAGTGCTACAAACTCAAAGGTGGTAATATTTCAAAGTCTGATGAGACAGATTTGCTTCCATAGTCTGGTTCCTAAAGTTAGTGTTTTATAAAGCCCTGCTCTGGGCTTGTGGTCAGTAACGAGAGCACAACAGATAGCAACAGAGAGCGGTCAATTACAGTTATGAAAGCGGCTTTTATATAACGTCTTGTTAGGATTACAAGATATCAATCTGACTCAGACTCTCAGGCAAAGAGAAATGCTTTATTAAACTTTAAGCCAAACTAGAGAAATAATTCACTCAGATCCAGACAGAAGAGCAGAGAACCGCATTAGAGACTGAAATGCTAGTTAGCTAGCTAACAGTTTCCCATTAGATCCAATGATGAAAATGCTAGCTAATGTGGCTTAGCTAGCATTTTCGTCATTGTGTGTGTATATATATATATATATATATATATATATATATATATATATATATATATATATATATATATATATATATATATATAATTATAAATAAACAATTAATTCAATAATTAAATAAAAAAATAATGCTATAATTAATTATATATAAATATAAGTATTATTATTATTATTATTATTATTATTATTATTATTATTATGCACTATAAAGTACATAGCCCAGTATTAAAATAATGTACTAGTAGTACGTAAGGACTTTGTATAAGAGCAAACAGAATATAGGTTAAAAGTTAAAATAATAATAATAATTAAAACACAGCTGTAACTCACATTTTGGGTTGTTTTTGGCTCCAGACTTCAGAAGCATGTGTAACATTGGGGAATTGTGGGTTAAGATGGCTACATCCAGAGGAACTAATCCTTGTTCATTCATGCTGTTCACGGCTCTTTCTTTCTCCTCTGCCCCATCTCTGTTCCTCTGCATTTCTCTCTCTCCTCCGTTACTCCATTGCTCCTTACAAAGCAGCATCTGCACTGCCAGAGCATCTCCATTCTCTACAGCTTCCCACAGAGATGAATACTAGGGAGAGAGGAAGAGGTGGTGGAGCAGGTTAATGGAAATGTCTTAAGTTTTAAGATTTAAAATGCAGGTTTTCTGGGGCTAATTGTCTGATAAAGTTAAAACTACTACAGTCAATTCATGGAACTAGTTTACCACAGTGTTAAATTGTTTTTTCGTTTTTTGTTAATTATATTTTTTAGCCCACAGGGAACTGAGCATAACAAATTGTTGCAGTTTTGTAGATGAATTTTTGACCATTCTTGCTTTTGCAAGGACTGAGCCTTTTGTAACTGCTACATTTTTTAAATTTTATATTCACCTGCGTGAGTGGAATGTATGAAAATAGTCTTTACAATTTTGACCCTGCCCCTATCTATTTATCTGTCTGTCTATCTACTGTACTTATTTTTTGAGTGTAATGCAGACATCAAATTCTATTTTTTTATATTTATAAAATAAAATCCAAGTAGGTCACTAAAACAATGGGAATGTTGGTTGTATGTTTGTTTGTCTTATCATCGTTTGTCTTACATTGGCTGGCACTTTGCTGTGGTGATTGATGTCCTCAGGCCCCTCCCCCTCGGATGTAGTGTCCCTGCCCCTCAGTCTGACAGACAGGTTCCTGTAAATCCGCTTTGGGGAAACAGGGCCCAGAGAGCGCCTCCTCTGGGGAGGATCCCTCACCGACTCAGACATTATTCAGGGAGCTGAAGAGGTTACACCATGTAGGCAGAATCAGGGAGAAGTGCAGACTTAAACCTACAAAAATCCAAAATGATTGAGAATGTGATTTCCTGTGTAACTGTGTTTAATTAAGCAATTATTGATTCTTACTAGTCCGAATTATATTTAAG
The DNA here is from genome assembly GCF_029633855.1 of Hoplias malabaricus. Lineage (NCBI taxonomy): Eukaryota > Metazoa > Chordata > Actinopteri > Characiformes > Erythrinidae > Hoplias > Hoplias malabaricus. The sequence goes on along the minus strand of NC_089805.1, from coordinate 2,450,897 downwards.
AGCTCTCTATTTATGGAACTTCTCAGAATTTTGCATCCTATCGTGCTTATAACGCCTCCATTAAAAAAAGTAAACAATGTCTAAAATAAAATAAGTTCACACACTATTCACTAGTTTACTAACTAGCAGCGACCCAACGTTCACCCTGCTACACAGAGCAGGTCAGGAACAAAATTATACACATATATAAAGGAGCCAGTACACGATACTGTACCCACTAAATAATAATTTTTGACACGCCATGAGTGACTCTTAAATTGAAATGTAGTCTAAGGAAAGCACCAGATAGAATGAAGAGGTGTGCTAGCTGGTGTAAATTAGCATGTGTTGAATATGAGATTTGACTAGCAAGAATTGGGTCATAAAGCTCTCAAACTGCATTTATTGCTATTCACAACTCCATTTTTATGAGTAATAATTATTTTTCAATGAGTAACGATTTCATAATGGAGCTCTGTAATGTTCATTTTCACTAGTAAAAATGTAATTAATTTCTTTACCTTAGCGAGCTCTCAAAGTCTATTCTTACTAGTGAAAATATCTTTTTTACTACTAGTAAAAACTGAACTAAATTTTATTGTGTCATTTTTGACTAAAACGGCTTGCCATAGTGCACAATTTTCAGTGCACTTTAACAATCCAACAATGCACTGCAATAACTAATATACATACGATATACACTAGCGGATACCCAGTATAACACATGTTTGACAAAAACATGCATGAGGTTGTGTCCAAAGTCATTCACTACCCTCCTAAATTTAGTGCACTACATAGTGAGTAATGTATGCAACAGTGCAACCCGGTCTCACACTTACTTGTGATATAGTCACATATATAGGAGACTGCAATTTGTGACAATATCACAATCATAAGTGAATGGGTAATTACCATAGAAACACTATGTGACAGTAACACGAAAACTCTTCCTCATTACAGGCGTCATTACTCACAACATAGAAAAAGGCATAAAGCGAATTACATATTATAGGTTGTTATTCCAACAAAGGCATAAAGTATTTTATTATAATATTTCTCCTAAGCGATGTTTATTATTGGTGTAATCTAACGAGAACATTTCTTTCACTTAACGTTATTTTGACTATTTAAATTCAAAAGGTTAACACTGAAAAGGGCATTTCTCTAGCCATTATTTACTTCAATATTTTAGCAAATAATGAATTAGAAGGTTATATTTTCTGTAAATAAAAATAAGACAGTGGTATTAACGGATGGTAAAGGCCCCTTAATGAGGAGGAGTTTTCGTGTTACTGTCACATAACACGGGGCACTGGTACGAGTGTTTCTATGGTAATTACCCATACACTTATAATTGTGATATTGTCGCATAAAATGTGGAAAATATGCGCCTATGTCCCGAGTTGCAGTCTCCTGTATATGTGACTATATCAGGAGTAAGCGTGAGACCGGGTTGAATAGTGAGTAGGAAGTCAATTTCGAACACAGCTGAGAGATGATGCTACAAACCTTGCAGGGCATAGTTCAGATTAAAAATACACAGTGTGTGTCTGAACACTGTCTAATAATGTAGTATTTATAGGGTGTTAGACACACGTTTTGTCTGAACTGAATGACTGTATAAAAGGCTGTTTTGCCTCAGTATCTTCAAAGCGCACCAATGCCATTAAATGTGACTCAGTTACAAAAACCTTTGTTATAAAAAAATACTGACATGTGAGAAAGCAAGGCACGGAGGTGACTGCCTTTGGTTTCAGACAGAGCAACTGTGTAAAATCTTCAATGAATTATAAGCCAGTAAATTATATCCACATTCTAAATCTATGCCATTAAATGGACTAAACTGCATAACATGGGCTATGGCATTGTAACGACTGGCTGGTGAGCGTTCAACTGAATGCTGTGCTACGTTCTTCAGTAGAAGTCTCATTTGTTTCCCATTTATCCACTGCTAGGGCAGGAGCAATTAAAAAAAAGATTCTGGACACGAACACTGTCATTGTCTGAAGGTCTGAATAGCACCTCTTGTGGTTAGCTTTGTTAAATGTGAGTGAGTATGGTACATAAAATACCAATGCTCCACAAGATAACACAGCTCCCTGGTGTTTTAATGAAACACGTCATGCACCATTCTGCTTTTTCAACGTATTTAATTAGTACCGTCTTTGCCCTCAACGCGGTCCCAGTGGTCTGAGGAGGCAGGGCAGTTCTAAAGCGGCCGCACTTTATGTAGGAAGCAGTACACAATCAAAACAGCTCATTTTATCTCATGTTTACTGACTAGACCACAAAAGAAAAAAAAACTAAGAAAAAAATTTCACAGTTTGTGGGTTGCTAGGCCACAAATCACCAATGAAATCTTGTTTACATATATACATATTATATCGCCTTAAATATCAACTTGTTCTGTGGACCCTGAATGAATGAACCTGTATGTGTTTATTTTATTTAGTTTATTTTGTAGGCCACAGCAGGGTTTGGCCATGTCCTCTGTAAAACCAACACATTACACACCCTGATTCCCACACTGAACACGTATTGCCGTCTGTACGCTGGGAAATGTAATCCCTTAATGCCATTCTCATACACACAGAAAACTCCCACTGGCTGCACATAGCTATTTCTCACACTCATCCTTTTCAGCCATCTCTCATTGTCTTTCATACTCAGTGATGTATTCTGATGTAAAGGTTGTGTGAGTTACTGTTAGTAAGACTAGCTTCAAAATAAAACCCGTCAGTAATGCAGTGTGATTCCTTAAACAAGCAATGTTTGTGCAGCTGAGAGCAGGTCTGTAAAATGGCTACCGCAGTCACAATTCAAAACACTGGAAAGAGATGTCTACTCTGTTCCGTTTCTATTCCTGGTTAAAAAGGTGAATATTAGAGGCTGAATTTAGTTTTTAAACAGTTATTCCTCACTTCCTTCATATAAACACATACACCATGGAGTTTAAACACTTTTAACCCATACATACTCACACACATCAACCTTTGAAGGTTTTCGTAATTGATTTATTAATAAAATGGATCTTAAAATGGATCGCTGAGTTTCGGGTGAATAACTATAATGGAACAACAGAAGTAAAATACATACATTTTACATCAAACACTACTTTATTTTGTGTTAATTTTACTTAGGATTAACTTTCATCTTCGGAATAGGACTATTCTGTTTATTACATCAATATACAGATATTTTGTCTTAATTTAATGTTGTATCACATAAAATTTAATAGACGTATGGCTAAATTTTTCTAATTTTAACGTGTTGACATCCGAAAAGAATTTGCGCCCACATCTAGGTACCACTAATGTACTATTCCCTCTGTTTCCTTTTCTCCTGACACCCATCAGCTTTTAATGGTGTTCTGCTTGTGGATTTGTGGGAACCTCGACAGTCAGAGCTCATGAATTCTGTGTTTTGCCACAAGATCCACAGCAGTTTCAGCACCAGGTTCACTCACTGGATCTTTTACAGATGCCTTTTCTCTGTCTCTTTCACTTTAATTCTTTCTCAAGATTTCTTTTTGCATCTCTACCTTCCTGTTTACATCTTTCTATCTTTGGACCACTATCTTTAACTCTCTCTCATTTTGTTTTTCTCTTTTTGTAATTTTGCTTCACAATCTTCTGCACAAATACATATTCACAAACCTTCATGCTCAATCCTCTAACTGTGTGTGTGTGTGTGTGTGTGAGAGAGAGAGAGAATAGGAAATGTTGTCTAAGACTGTGCACAATTGGTATTGTTTCTTCTTGTATTGTTGTTTTTTCTTATTTAATTTGGTGCATGTGTTGGTTTGTACTTGTTGAGGCAGGGTTTAAATGTAATGCTGTAGATAAAACTATTCAAGTTAAGAAAAATAAAACTTAGACAACACATTTTCAACTGAACTGTGTGTGTGTGTGTGTGTGAGAGAGAGAGAGAGAGAGACAGAGAGAGTAGAGTAGAATAGTGATATCTTACCTTGCACTCTTTGCTCTGAAAATACATGAAAACAACTAAGTCACTCCAGTCTCTCTATCTCTGTGTGATCCTTTCCTTCAGCGGTGTAAAACTGTGTTAGTCCACACCCTTTCATTGTTTCACTTACTGGCCACACACACACACACACAGACAGGAGTGCAGGAAAACGTCAGATGTAACATAGCTACTTTGTAACATATTTATTGTAAATTTGGCATTAAATTTCTGGGAGCACTTAAAAATATGAAGAAAAATAACATCTATTGGACAAAGCATGTGCTCATTGCTAGCACTGGGTGATGAAGAGCTGAGCTAGTGTTTACAAATGATTATGAAATATTTGTTAAAAATGCCACCCTCAATCAAATAAAGTACATATATAATGCCACAGAGCAACAAAATACTTTGTGCTTGTCAACAATCCCTGTGAATTAGGCTTTAAAATATAAGAATGTTTGTGGTTATGGTCAATGATCAAGTAAAACTAAACACAAAGAGGAACAGAGTCTTAATACCAACAAGAAGGGTTTAATAATAGAACCACTGCCTTAACTGGTATCTGTCTCTTACATTTATAAAGCAGATACATCTTTTTATAGAAAATGACACATAATGGATCTGCTATTTCTTTTAAAATAGTACATAATTAATGCTAAGTAGTCTACAATTGTGTGTTCTCCCTGTGTCTGCGTGGGTTTCCTCCGGGTGACTGTCTGTGAGGAGTGTGGTGTGTTCTCCCTGTGTCCGCATGGGTTTCCTCCGGGTGACTGTCTGTGAGGAGTGTGGTGTGTTCTCCCTGTGTCTGCGTGGGTTTCCTCCGGGTGACTGTCTGTGAGGAGTGTGGTGTGTTCTCCCTGTGTCTGCGTGGGTTTCCTCTGGGTGACTGTCTGTGAGGAGTGTGGTGTGTTCTCTCTGTGTCTGCGTGGGTTTCCTCCGGGTGCTCCAGTTTCCTTCCACAGTTCTAAAACACACGTTGGTAGGTGGATTGGCGACTCATAGTGTCCATAGGTGTGTGTGTCTGTTTTGCCCTGTGAAGAACTGGTGCCCCCTCCAGGGTGTATTCCCGCCTTGCGCCCAATGATTCCAGGTAGACTCTGGACCCACCGTGACTCTGAACTGGATAAAGGTTACAGATAATGAATGAATGAATGAGTCTACAATTGTGGGTAATCACAGTTCCCTCTGGTTGGTTACATTCAGAAGCTAAGCGTGTTTTAAAGTGGAACATTTTGTTTGAGAGGGGAAAACCAGACTGTTTCTTGTACGTGGATGATGTTTAACTTGTCTGTAAGTTTCTATTCACTGTTTGAACTACCACATAAACTCATTTTTAAATTGTTAGTTAGTTTTATAGCACTTTCCGTAATGCAGTTAGCCATCTCCCGAGTTTGGAGGCATTTCCTCTTTAAGTGACCCCAAAACAGCAAAAATATGTGTTATTTTAATATTACCCACATTTGCAGCAGTCGTGAGGAATAATCCTCATTTTGGTGCATGCTTTTCAACATTTGGAGTTCTCTCTGATGTTTAAAAACAGTCCAGATGCCTCTGCCATGAGCAGAGAGAGAGAGAGAGAGAGAGAGAGAGAGAGAGAGAGACAGAGAGAGAGAAAAAGCCTAGCATACTCATTTTCAGACACTGGAGCTTCATAAACATCTCAGACTAGTTTCCCACACGCAAACAGAGTAAAGAACTCGCAAATGGTTATGTAATATCTTCTAAATGTTATCAAATTTATTTTTCATTACAATTCTGAACGTGGCCTTTGAAGTAGAAAATGAATGTAAAAGACTTTAGTGGTTCTTTTTGTTTTAAGACTGTGTGTATGTGTGTGTTTCAGCTTGTCTGCAGTGTTTTGGTGTGTCTTTGAAGAACTACATTTGTGGTAGGGGGAACAAATAGCCCACACATGCAGACACATACACGTCCCATGTCACACCGAGCGTGCTGGAAACATTTGGTCTGACTGGTTTAATCTTACACCTACTAAGCAGAACACACATACGCATAGCCCTCTGCTGCAAATGTGTCTCAGTGAGGTGAGAGGAGAGCAGGAAGTGGTTTCAATAGCTGTCTCTTGAGCGTACACACACACACACACACACACACACACACAGGCTTGCACTGCAATGTTGGATTGAGACATTACACATCCATACTATATAATAAAGGTTTAGATATTTCATAATGACAAACACAGACGATTCTGACATTTTATTCATCCGCCACCACTCATGCCAAGGTTAGTCCAGATCCAGACAATACCAACAATTGTTATTGGACTGTGAGAGGAACGTGTTATACCCGTAGGAAACGTACGCAGACACAGGGAAAATACCATTTTGACTGGATATTCTTACCTTAAACCTTCTGAAACATCACTGTTCCTTCGCAAGTAATGGTTGAACGAAGTGTAATCTTTTTAGGGACCGTGACTAGGTCAGGAACCACATTCTGCCACGAGGCAATTGTTATGGCTCCGTATCAGAAGTATTCAATTACGTATTCAAGTTACACTTATTCAAACTCTGTAGTGAAACCAAGAAATGTTTTAAATCTGCTCCAGTTTATTAGTGTGTACTCATTTAAAGTTAATCTACAGAGATATTTGTCATTGACCACTGACATTTACCCTCCCATTAGCAGGAACTCATAAAATCCCCTTCTTTGAGACGTCTATTGATGAGTCCCCACAAGTACAAAATGTATAATATTAATAATAATGTTGTTAATAAATTAATAATAATGTTGTGATATTGTGTACCCTGAAAATGTCTTCAGATTTCTTGCTGAAATGAGTTTTATTGCTCACACTGACAATGTTCACAGGGACTCTCCACTCTAGAACGTTGTTTCTTGTGTACAATATGATGTATTTCCCTGCTTCTTGGTTTATCTTACATTTGCAGTGTGTATGTGTGTGTGTGTGTCTGTGTGTGTGTGTGTGTGTGTGTGTGTGTGTGTAAATGTGGTTTACATTAAATTAGACTAGTCTCCATAGAGTTATTTTTATTACATGCTAAACACAGCTAAACACATTACATGACTAATTATTTTAAGAGATGAGTAAGAAAAGAAGACCCTTGGGGCAAGATGGAGTCATGCGGGAGATGAACACCTGCACTGGTGATCGGAGGAGTGGGGAGGGTGTGTAAATAGTTATACATCCATAAGCATGCAACCATGCTGTTGAACTTTAATACACAAAGAGCTGCCCTTTAACAAGACATCTAACACACTTTTCCATCCATCCATCCATCCATCCATTATCCACCGCTTATCCGGGTCCGGGTCGCGGGGGAAGCAGTCGGAGCAAAGAAACCCAGACCTCCCTCTCCCCAGCCACCGACGCCAGCTCCTCCGGGGGTATACCGAGGCGTTCCCAGGCCAGTCGAGACATATAGTCTCTCCAGCGTGTTCTTGGTCTGCCCCGGGGCCTCCTCCCCGTTGGACATGCCCGGAACACCTCTCCAGGAAGGCGTCCAGGAGGCATCCGAACCAGATGCCCGAACCATCTCAACTGGCTCCTCTCGACGTGGAGGAGCAGCGGCTCCACTCCGAGTCTCTCCCGGATGTCCGAGCTCCTAACCCTGTCTCTAAGGGAGAGTCCAGACATCCTGCGGAGAAAACTCATTTCAGCCGCTTGTACCCGCGATCTCGTTCTTTCGGTCACTACCCAAAGCTCGTGACCATAGGTGAGGGTTGGGACGTAGATTGACCGGTAAATCGAGAGCTTTGCTTTTCTGCTCAGCTCTTTCTTCACCACAACGGACCGGTACAAAGCCCGCATTACTGCTGACGCTGCACCGATCCGCCTGTCAATCTCACGCTCCATCTTTCCCTCACTCGTGAACAAGACCCCGAGGTATTTAAACTCCTCCACTTGAGGCAGGATCTCACTTCCAACCTGGAGAGAGCACTCCACCCTTTTCCGACTGAGTACCATGGACTCGGACTTGGAGGTACTGATCCTCATCCCTACCGCTTCACACTCGGCTGCAAACTGGTCCAGCAAGAGCTGGAGTTCCCGGCTCGATGAAGCCAACAAGACCACATCATCTGCAAAAAGCAGACATGGGATCCTGAGACCACCAAACCGGACACCCTCCGCCACTTGGCTACGCCGAGAAATTCTGTCCATAAAAATTGTGAACAGAACCGGTGACAACGGGCAGCCCTGACGGAGTCCAACTCCGACTGGAAACCAGTCGGACTTACTGCCAGCCATACGAACCAGACTCCTGCTCTGTTTGTACAGGGACTGGATAGCTTGTAACAAAGAGCCCAGTACCCCATACTCCCTGAGCACCCCCCACAGAATACCCCGAGGGACACGGTCGAATGCCTTCTCCAGATCCACAAAACACATGTAGACTGGTTGAGCAAACTCCCATGCACCCTCCAGGATCCTAGCGAGGGTAAAGAGCTGGTCCTGTGTTCCACGACCGGGGCGGAATCCGCATTGTTCCTCCTGGATCCGAGGTTCAACTATCGGTCGGACTCTCTTCTCCAGTACCCCCGCATAGACCTTACCGGGGAGGCTGAGGAGTGTGATCCCCCTATAGTTGGAACACACCCTCCGATCCCCCTTTTTAAAAAGGGGAACCACCACCCCAGTCTGCCAGTCCAGAGGCACTGCCCCCGATGTCCACGCGATGTTGCAAAGACGTGTCAACCAGGACAGCCCCACAACATCCAGAGCCTTGAGGAACCCGGGGTGAACCTCATCCACCCCCGGGGCCCTACCGCCAAGGAGTTTCCCTACCACCTTGGCCACTTCAGCCCCAGTGATAGACGAGCCCCCCCCGGGGTCCCCAAGCTCTGCTTCCTCTGCGGAAGACGTGCCGGTGGGATTGAGAAGATCCTCGAAGTATTCCTTCCACCGTCTGGTGACGTCCCCAGTCGAGGTCAACAGTTCCCCACCCCCACCATATACAGTGTTGGTGGAAAACTGCTTTCCCCTCCTGAGTCGCCTGACGGTTTGCCAGAAACTTCTCGGAGCCGACCGAAAGTCGTTTTCCATGTTCTCACCGAACTCCTCCCACACCCGAGTTTTTGCCTCAGCGACCGCCGAGGCTGCAAGCCGCTTGGCTCCTCGGTATCTGTCGGCTGCCTCCGGAGTCCCCTGAGCCAACCAGGCTCGATAGGACTCTTTCTTCAGCTTGACAGCCCCCCTCACCCGGGGTGTCCACCACCGAGTGCGGGGATTGCCACCCCGACAGGCACCGACAACCTTGCAGCCACAGCTCCGTTCAGCCGCCTCAACAATGGAGGTCCGGAACATGGCCCACTCAGACTCAATGTTACCAGCCTCCCCCGGGATGCAGTCGAAGCTCTGCCGGATGTGGGAGTTGAAGATCTTTCTGACAGGTTCCTCTGCCAAACGTTCCCAGCAAACCCTCAACACACGTTTGGGCCTGCCAGGTCTGTCCGGCATCCTCCCCCGCCATCTGATCCAACACACCACAAGGTAGTGATCAGTTGACAGCTCAGCGCCTCTCTTCACCCGAGTGTCCAGAACATATGGCCGCAGGTCAGATGATACGACTATAAAATCGATCATCGAAATGCGGCCTAGGGTGTCCTGATGCCAGGTGTACTTGTGGACACCCTTATGTTCGAACATGGTGTTCGTAATGGACAAACTGTGACGAGCACAGAAATCCAATAACTGAACACCACTCGGGTTCAGATCAGCGGGGCCGTTCCTCCCAATCACGCCCCTCCAGGTCTCACTGTCATTACCCACGTCAGCATTGAAGTCCCCCAGCAGAACAATGGAGTCCCCAGAATGAGTGTTCTCCAGCACTCCATCTAGGGTCCCCAAGAAGGCATGGTACTCTGAACTGCTGTTCGGTGCATAAGCACAAACAACAGTCAGAGCCCTTTCCCCAACCCGAAGGCGCAGGGAAATTACCCTCTCGTCCACTGGGGTAAACCCCAACGTACAGGCGCTAAGCCGGGGGGCTATGAGTAAGCCCACACCTGCCTTACGCCTCTCACCCTGGGCAACTCCAGAGTGAAAGAGCATCCAGCCCCTCTCGAGGAGATTGGTTCCAGAGCCCATACTGTGTGTCGAGGTGAGCCCAACTATATCTAGTCGGTACCTCTCAACCTCGCGCACCAGCTCAGGCTCTTTTCCCACCAGAGAGGTTACGTTCCATGTTCCAAAAGCCAGTTTCAGTAACCGAGGATCAGAATGCCAGGGCCCCCGACCCCGACCACCACCCGATCCACAATGCACCAGACCCGGATTACTACCTCTCCCACAGGTGGTGGGCCCATGGGAGAGTGGACCCATGTATCCCCTTCAGGCTAAGCCCGGCCGGACTCCATAGGTGAAAGTCCGGCCACCAGGCGCTCGCCAAGGAGCCCCTCCCCCAGGCCTGGCTCCAGGGTGAGGCCCCGGTAACCCTGCTCCGGGCAAGGGAGGCTGTGTCCTCGTTGTCTTTTTCATCTGTGTCTTTATGGATCACTCTTTGTCTGGCCCATCACCTAGGACCAATTTGCCTTGGGAGACCCTACCAGGGGCTATTGCCCCCGACAACATAGCTCCTAGGCTCACGCAGGCACGCAAACCCCTCCACCACGTTAAGGTGGTGATCCAAGGAGGAGTTTTATAACACACTTTTATGAGCAGATTATCTTATTTCTTTCCTGTCAAGGTTGTCAATAAATATATGAAAACACATAAATTAGAGACTAACCAGACATTTATGTAGGAATACTTATATTTCTTTATACATATCTAAGTGAAAAAAGACCAGGCATGATTGGCTGGAGCTTTAACTGCTGCATAGTGTTGGTCATACAACTGTCTTCTGGCATTTCAACAATCGGAAGGTAGGGTCCAAAATATATAGCTACTAAATGTCCTTGAGAAGCTTACTATTGCTTAATATCAATATCTTTGTTTATATGTGGTTTTTATGTGATTAGTGCAAGAAAGGTGATGGCAGAGCTAAAAAGAAATATGTAGGAATGAACAAAGTATCCATTATAATTCTAATTAGGGCTGGGCAGTATGGCCAAAAAGGTGTATCGCAAAGTCTGGTGGTTATCATATTTTTAATCCTAATTTTTATTTATTGATTTGTTTGTACAGGGTGGGCCATTTATATGGATACAACGTAATAAAATGGGAATGGTTGGTGATATTAACTTCCTGTTTGTGGCACATTAGTATATGGGAGGGGGGAAACTTTTCAAGATGGGTGGAGACCATGGCGGCCATTTTGGATTTTTCCGAACTTTTGTTTTTTCAATGGGAAGAGGGTCATGTGATATATCAAACTTATTGGGAATTTCACAAGAAAAACAATGGTGTGCTTAATTTCAGTCCAGTGGCATTGAGGTTTCCATTGATGAAGAACGGCCCCACTATCTTTGTACCCCATATACCACACCATACCATCAAGATGTGCAGCACCTGAAACTATGGCTACTGGAAGCCTGTGCTAGCATTTCTCCTGCGGTGTTGCTATCAGTGTGTGAAGAGTGGGAGAAGAGGGTTGCATTGATAATCCAACACAATGGGCAGCATTTGAACACATTTTATAAGTGGTCAGAAACTTGTAAATAACTTATGAAAGAGTAAAGTAACGTTAAAACCAATTGTATTTCTTCCACACCATTGTATTTCTTGTGAAATTCCCAATAAGTTTGATGTGTCACATGACCCTCTTCCCATTGAAAAAACAAAAGTTGGATCCAAAATGGCCGCCATGGTCACCACCCATCTTGAAAAGTTTCCCCCCTCCCATATACTAATGTGCCACAAACAGGAAGTTAATATCACCAACCATTCCCATTTTATTAAGGTGTATCCATAGAAATGGCCCACCCTGTATAATAATATATTTTATTTATAAAGAACACAAAGCGCTGACAACACTAGGACACAGAACAAAAAACATCTAAGGACAAAAGAAGGCAAAGTGACACAAAAGGCACAAACAAAATAAAACGAGAGTACATAGAGGCCAGCACCAAGCCACCTAGGTCCTGAGATGGACAGTCATTGTAAATAGTAGCAGGTTTAGTGGCCTGTAGCTGGAAATGGACCACCATTGACACAGCAACAGAGGTCGCAGTTCACAAGCCATAGCCGCAGATACTGAGTATGTGCTTCTTGGCCATATCAATAGCTGCTATCGTCAATGTTAGCATACACACCCCTGGTAGACATCTGCCAAAGCCAGCAAAAGCCACAGCAGGACACCAAGCATGTGTGAAGGAAGCAGACTCCTTGGCCTACAGTCCCAGTGGACAGTCGCAGTGAAGAGAGGCAAGCAACTGCCAAACAGTAGCGATGGAGTCAGCTCCCCAGGTCAGCAGGCCCAGCCGCTAGCATCGCAGACAGCAAACAACTAAAACAGCACCCCCAGATCAAATTTCATCACATATATGATTAATTCTTTGGGTGCTATAAAGTTTGATTTGCTGCATCCAGGCGGGACATCCAGGTGTTTCCACCAGTGTGAGTCTATAGAGCAGGCCCCCAGGATTTGTCTTCCAATGCGTGCCACAGGAACTGAGAGCAGAGCTATGAGAGGACCATTCAAGTGTAGCTCTCCATTCCCTCCCATTCATTTCGGAATGACATTGAACCAATAATAAATGTACAGTATCTCCAAGCTGTTTTTGATTCTGAATTAGCCCCGGTTCTCTTCTACAGAGAATAGACTTTCTGTAACTTGATCCACAAGCTTAACAAACTCTTCATAGTTTAAAAACGAATGTTTATCCACAGCAATGCTTAAGATGATGTGATAAAGCTGTGAATAAAAACACTGAGCTGTAATGGTTGAAGAAGAAGCTGAGTATAATCCATAAGCACAGAGATTTCCTCAGAGCTGCTCAAAACGATTTGACGGGCTTGTGGCAATGAAAAGTATAATCTCTTAATGGTGATGAAAACACACCTGTAAAACAGCTGTTCAAGGAATGAAAATGATTATATGGCAGACATCTGCTGCTGTTCATTTCATGAATCCTTGTAAGATGTCTTATATCCCATAATCTTTGATTTACTTGTGATTATGCCTTGTTCTGTGACATTCAAATCCATCTGGTTCTTCACTGAACTTCACTGAAGATTATATATATATGTATATATATATACCAGTTCATATTTTAGAATTAATATATGCTTGAAATTTTCATAATCAGTGATGGCCGTGTCATCTGCTGGTGTTGGTCCACTTTATTACCCACAGTATCCCTGTGCTTGACTGGCCAGCAAACTCGCTTCACCTAAATCCCATTGAGAATCTATGGGGTATTGTCAAGAAGAAGATGAGACCCCAGACCCAACAATGCAGACGAGCTGAAGGCCGCTATCAAAGCAACCTGGGCTTCCATAACAGCTCAATAGTGCCACAGGCTGATCACCTCCATGCCACACTGTGTTGATCCAGTAATTCATGCAAAAGGAGCCCCGACCTAGTATTGAGTGCATATACTGTACATACATTTCAGTAGGCCAATATTTCTGTATTAAAAATCTTTTTCTAAATTGGTCTTATATAATATTCAAATAATCTACTTAGTGAAAGTGAAACACCTGGTTTTAGACCACAGTAATTTATTAGTGTGGTGTAGGGCCTCCTTTTGCGGCCGATACAGCGTCAGTTGGTCTTGGGAATGACATACACAAGTCCTGCACAGTGGTCAGAGGGATTTGAAGCCATTCTTCTTGCAGGATAGTGGCCAGGTCTCTACGTGATGCTGGTGGAGGAAAACGTTTCCTGACTCGCTCCTCCAAAACACCCCAAAGTGGCTCAATAATATTTAGATCTGGTGACTGTGCAGGCCATGGGAGATGTTCAACTTCACTTTCATGTTCATCAAACCAGTCTTTCACCAGTCTCGCTGTGTGTATTGGTGCGTTGTTGTCCTGATACACGGCACCGCCTTCAGGACACAGTGTTTGAACCATTGGATGCACATGGTCTTACTGGTGCAGTGTGGAGTTAATGAAGATTGTCCACCAGGCTGCTCCAATTTAGCCACGAAACCTCCCACACTACAATGACAGGTGTTTCTCTTTCATTGTCTAACCCCTGTATATATATGTAAAACAAAAAGTGAGAACGCGAACACAAAACTGAGAAAGCAGGCGCAAAAGAGAAAGCAAATGCAAAAAAGTGACAATGCAAACCTAAAATACAACACATACAAAAGACAGAACGCAAACGCAAAAGTGAGAACACACACAAAAAAAGACAGAAAGTAAACACACAACACAAGTGAGAAGACAAGCACAAAAGTGATCCATTGGTATGGCTTTCCCATTGATTCTTTATATTGTTAAAATGTACAAGGCTTGTCTGTTCCTGGGATATTTTTTAATTCAGTGCCATCAGAAAATAACATGATATATGGGCCACCTTATATGTCCTCAGAAACAGAAGCTGTTCATTAGACCAAGAGGCAGGGACTTCTCTCTAACAGCTTATAGACAGTCTGCTTGCCACATAATTCCAACATTAATCTAAAGTGAAATAATATTGTAACAGGACGGCAGTGAGCATGCTGCTAAACTGTTACCTGGGACTTTGAATCAGGTCCTTCTTTGGAAAGAATGGTTTTCTTTCTTCCTCTTTCAAAACTCTAAACTTCATGAATGTATCAAGGATTTTTTTCTCCTGAAGTTTCTTTAAAAAATAAACAAACAAACACATGTAAACATCATTTACTAATTATATAAACACAGACAACACACACAGTGTCTGCTTTCATTTGTACCAGCACTGGTGCTAGCCTAGCATTAATCAGAGGTGTTTCCTGCGGAATCTTTAAAAAAAATTGATGTTTTCACGCACTACAATACGTATGGCTTTGGTCTTTTATCTTGAACCCACAAAAGGGACAGTAACAATAAATTAAATAAAATTAAATGAGTTTAATACAACTGCTAGTTCCATCCATGAGTCCAACCTGGCCGGCTAGCTAAGCTAACACTGCAGACAGCTTAAAATGGCTAATCACAGCTAGCTTATGTACTGTAAAAATAATGTTCAATTTGCGACATATAACGGTTCAAAGCCCATACTTGATATGACTGTATTCTACAAATGGGTTGCGGAGGCGGGGTAAATTTACTGGCAAGTGCTTATTCCACGGCTGAATGATCTTCAATATACATGTCCTACATGTGACAGTCAGTCCCTAGTGGTGCGAGCAACCATCAAATGCAGCATTTATTAAAAGCTTTTCGTTTCAGTTAATGCGGTTGTGTCCTGGCTTAAAGGGAACATCTATGATTGTGGGCATATGCAGCTCTAAGCTCTGTGTCTTTTAAAGTGTAACGGAATGGTGAACTTGTCTGCAAGTTTATATTCAATGTTTGAATTACCACAGAAACTCTTTTGTATCTCGAGTTTAGCTTTGTAGCAGTGTCTGTAACGTAATTAGCCATCTCCCAAGTTTGGAGACATTTCCACCTTTAGTGAAACAGCAAAAATAAGTAAATATTAAACACCTATACAGAGCAGGACCTGCTTCGTTTCAGTCAGTGTTTTTCAATGTTTGTAGTTCTCTCTGATGTGTAAAACATCTCTAGATGTATTTGCTATGAGCACAGAAAACTTTCATTAATATACAGACAATGGCTTTATAAACACATTAGACCAGTTTGGAGCACGCAAACAGACCTGAGAGCTAAGGGGGTTTTGTGTTGTGGGTGTGTATTTTTGGGTGGGGAGATTTGGACCTTTCCAGCTTGTGTGTGGCAGCTTCCAGTTTGAGTGTTAATCACTTGCCAGGAGTTTGGGGTGGAGGACGGAAAAGAGCTTTCAAGTCTGCCATAAACCAAGCCCAAGTTGCTGCTTGTACACTTGCTCCTTTCTGACCAGTGCCTTTGTAATGGCTCAGTCTCAATTTCCTGCCTCTGGTGATGTCACAATATATCATGCAGGCATACATATTAATCAGAACTGACCATTTAGAATTTATTATCGAATTATAAAATGTACTTATGCTGTTATTAAAGGGTATAAAAAACTTAAAATATTAAGCAGACATTGAGATGTACATTGTAAATACATTAAATGTGAAATTCAAGGTTATAAAAAAAAAAAAGAAAAAGAAAAAATGTATAAATGCCACGCCCTTGTCCTGTCGTGTCTGTTTTCCCTGCCATGTGCTCTGTTTGTTGTTGTTCATGTCTCCGCCCTTGTCCCGCCTCCTCGTCAGTGTCATTTGTAGTCCTGCCCTCTCGTTAGCTGTCCCAGGTGTTCCTTGTCTGTGGTGTGCATTTATGTTCCTCTCTCTCTCTCTCTCTCTGTGTTTGTTGGACATTCCACATTCGCTTGTCTGTTTGTCTCATCTCTCAGCCTCCTTCCTATCAAGTTGGTTTGTGGCTCTCTAGTTTGTTTCTCTGGTCTGTTAGTGTTTCCTTTCCTGTGCTTTGTGTACTTTTGTGGTTTCTGTCTGTAGTCTATTAGCTCTCTCTGTTCAGGTTTATCATTAGCTATCTCTGTCTGTCTAGTTCCCTCTGTTTAGGTTTAGTCTGTTTCTGTCTCTTTAGTCTAGGTCTCTGTTTAAGTCTCTGTCCAAGTCTCCCTGTCTAGGTCTTTCTTTGTCTAAGTATCCTGTCATGTGATCCAAGTCTGTCTGTCTTTGTTTTGTTATCTTTTGTTTAAATAAAAGTATTCTGTGTTTTAGGATCCTGACAATTCTGAGGATGCTTTCTCACCATCTGCTAACTTTCCAGTCTGTTTGCATGCTTGAATCTCTAATGCATTTATGAAGCCCCTGTGTCTGTTAAGAGAACTCTGGAGCTTTTTTTAAACAATGAAGAGAACTCTAAAGCACAAACCAAGGTGAGGATATTACTCTATTCCTGCTCCATCGGTTGGTAATATTGACTAACTTTTGCTGTTTTGGATTTCTACAGATGGAAAGGTCTCCAAATTCAGGAGACAGTTAACTGTGTTACAGAAACTACTACAGCACGAAACAACACAATTTACAAATCGGATTCTTTGGTAATTAAAACAGTGAATACAACTTATAGAAAAGTTAAACCTCAACCATGTGCAAACAGTCTTTTTTTTATTTTTTTGCCTCAAACATTCCACTTAAACGACACAGAGCTTCTGAATGCAAACAAAACAAATTTCCAAAACGAGCCTTGGGAAATGCCTTTTGGTGTCATGTGCTGCACCAATGCTTCTTTAATCCAATACCACATCAGCAGGTATAACGATGGTATACTGCAACTTGTCCAAGTTCTCTTTGGAGTACATGATTTTTTTTTTTTTCACTGAAACTGCACAGATGTCCGTGACCGTTGTAACTGGCTCCACCATTGTGTAACAGTGCTGCCTTTGAACATTTTCTCAGAC
This sequence comes from Hoplias malabaricus, assembly GCF_029633855.1. Classification (NCBI taxonomy): domain Eukaryota; kingdom Metazoa; phylum Chordata; class Actinopteri; order Characiformes; family Erythrinidae; genus Hoplias; species Hoplias malabaricus. The sequence goes on along the minus strand of NC_089805.1, from coordinate 2,433,597 downwards.
ACTTTGGGCTGTGAAAGTGCCATTTTTACCTTTCTCAGAAACATAAGCATTTTCACACACACTTTATATATAAATATACACACATAACACTGCCCCAAAAAATAAAGGGAACACTAAAATAACACATCCTAGATCTCAATGAATGAAATATTCCAGTTGACAATCTTTATTCGTTACATAGTGGAATGCACTGAGAACAAATTAACACAAAAATAAACAATGTAAATCAATTATTCCATGGAGGTCTGGATTTGGAATCCCACTCAAAATAAAAGTGAAAAATCAAATTACAGGCTGATCCAGCTTCAGTGGAAATTCCTCAAGATCAGTTCAAATGAGGCTCAGTGTGTGTGTGTGTGTGTGTGTGGCCTCCATGTGCCGTATGACCTTCCTACAAAGCCTGGGCATGCTCCTGATGAGGTGGCGGATGTTCTCCTGAGTGGTTTTCTCCCAGACCTGGATTAAAGCATCAGTCAAGTCCTGGACAGTCTGTGGTGCAACGTGCCGTTGATATCTCAGATTGGATTCAGGTCTGAGGAAGGGGCAGGCCAGTCCATAGCATCAGTGCCTTCATCATGCAGGAACTGCTGACACACATGAGGCCTAGCATTGTCATGCATCAGAAGGAATCCAGGGCCCACTGCACCAGCATATGGTCTCACAATGTGTCTGAGGATCTCATCTCAGTACCTAATGGCAGTCAGTGTACCTCTGGATAGCACATGGAGGGCTGTGCGGCCCTCCAAAGAAATGCCTCCGCACACCATTACTGACCCACTGCCAAACCGGTCACTGCTGGAGGACATTAGTGGCTTGCTGCAGGTCATTTTGCAGGGCTCTGCCACTGTTCCTCCTGTTCCTCCTTGCACAAAGGAGGAGGTAGCGGTCCTGCTGCTGGGTTGTTGCCCTCCTACAGACCCCTCCTCATCTCCCGGTATCTCCTCCATGCTCTGGACACTGTGCTGACAGACACAGTAAACCGTCTTGCCACAGCTCGCATTGATGTGCCATCCTGGATGAGCTCACTGCCTGAGCAACTTCTGTGGGTTGTAGACACCGCCTCATGCTTCCTCTATGGGTGAGAGCACTGACATCAGCCAGAAAGGATGAGAACAGAGAAATGGTCTGTGGTCACCACCTACAGAACCACTCCTTTAAAGGGGTTGTCTTGCTAATTGTCTCTCATTTCTACCAGTTGTCTGTTCCATTTGCATAAAAGCAGGTGAAATTGATTCACAATCCGTGTTGCTTCCTAACAGGACAGGTTGATTTCCCAGAAGTGTGATTGACTTGGAGTATATTTATGTCTGACAATACACCTGCTGTCAAGGATGGAGATGGTCATGGCCACTGTGGTATCTTCTTCAACACTTCAAATGATGTTTTCTAATGATTCATATTCACTATATATTTTTTTAAACAAATCCTACATTTTTGTCAGTTATAAGAATACATGACATATATAATTTACAGGGAATCAAAGACAGTGTACAGATGCAGTCACATAAATGAAAGAAGAGTGCAAAAAGTGCCATCCAAATATGGACAACCTGAGGGAGAAAATGAAGAATGCGTATGCTGAGAGTTTGCTTTGTTCAAATCCACTCCACTAGTGACATTCTTCAGGAATTCCTAGCTTTAAACCCCTGAAAGGGGTTAATGTGCAGATGTTTCACTTTTATTAGATTACTTTTTTAGTTTGTAATGTATAGAATATATGACAGCATGGTGGCGCAGCAGGTAGAGTCGCAGTCACACAGCTTCAGGGGCCTGGAGGTTGTGGGTTCGATTCCTGCTCCAGGTGACTGTCTGTGAAGAGTGTGGTGTGTTCTCCCTGTGTCTGCGTGGGTTTCCTCTGGGTGACTGTCTGTGAGGAGGGTCCAGAGCCTACCTGGGCGCAAGGAGGGAATACACCCTGGAGGGCATTGTGATTGTGATTCAAAACTCAGGTGACACGGAGCGCACAAAAGAGTTCCCATTGGTTGATGGAGTCATGTGACTGCCTGCTGAACCATGGGAATTTAAGTCGCCAGAGCAAGCCACAGACTCGAGTGGTAATGTGGTGTGAAGTGAGGGAGGAAGTGAGGCGTCCACAGAGATAGGTGTGACATTGTTCGTGTCTCAAAAATCTGAAAAGCTTAAAATATAATGTAACAGACAATCAAAATCCTGACGATGAAGACATTTTATTTATTTATTTTTATTATGACTCTGTGAACATAGCATGTGATTTGATAGAATGAGTGGAAGATGTAAAGATACCTTTGTATCTTTGCATTAGTGGCATGGCATTGCTATTTCTCTGCTGCAATTTATTAGTATAAACAGACATGGCTAAAGTCCAGGATAACGGTAAGTGAATTGATCATTAACTGGCGTTACCTAAGGGGATGGCTTGTGAATACCCAACACTATACAATTTGTGAGGTGTTATCTTGCGAGTGAAGTTGAATACCACAACACTAGACACATCGCCTCACCTGGGCTTTATGTTTTTGCAGGTTCAGTGTCTTTGGGAAGGTACAGTTTTCGTTCATTCATTAATTCATTGTCTTAAACAGCTTATCTAGTTCAGGGTCGCGGTGGGACTGGAGCCTACCCGGAATCATTGGGAGCAAGGCAGAAATACACCCTGGAGGGGGCGCCAGTCCTTCACAGGGCAACACACAACCACACATTCATTTACATCTACAGTCACTTTTGAGTCGCCAGTCCAGTCCACCTACCAACGTGTGTTTTTGGACCATGGGAGGAACCAACCAGAGCAATCTGAGGAAACCCACCCAGACAAGTCTAACTGTACCTAACAACAGGTGACTTCAGAAGATAAACAAAGAAACATAGAGATAGAGAGGATATTTTAATTATCAGACATGTATATTTAATGAGGGCGGCATGGTGGCGCAGCAGGTAGGTGTCGCAGTCACACAGCTCCAGGGACCGATTCCCGCTCCGGGCGACTGTCTGTGAGGAGTGTGGTGTGTTCTCCCTGTGTCTGCGTGGGTTTCCTCTGGGTGACTGTCTGTGAGGAGTGTGGTGTGTTCTCCCTGTGTCTGCGTGGGTTTCCTCCGGGTGACTGTCTGTGAGGAGTGTGGTGTGTTCTCCCTGTGTCTGCGTGGGTTTCCTCCGAGTGATTGTCTGTGAGGAGTGTGGTGTGTTCTCCCTGTGTCTGCGTGGGTTTCCTCCGGGTGACTGTCTGTGAGGAGTGTGGTGTGTTCTCTCTGTGTCTGCGTGGGTTTCCTCCGGGTGACTGTCTGTGAGGAGTTTGGTGTGTTCTCCCTGTGTCTGCGTGGGTTTCCTCCGGGTGACTGTCTGTGAGGAGTTTGGTGTGTTCTCCCTGTGTCTGCGTGGGTTTCCACCGGGTGACAGTCTGTGAGGAGTTTGGTGTGTTCTCCCTGTGTCTGCGTGGGTTTCCTCTGAGTGACTGTCTGTGAGGAGTGTGGTGTGTTCTCCCTGTGTCTGCGTGGGTTTCCTCCGGGTGACTGTCTGTGAGGAGTGTGGTGTGTTCTCCCTGTGTCTGCGTGGGTTTCCTCCGGGTGACTGTCTGTGTGGAGTGTGGTGTGTTCTCCCTGTGTCTGCGTGGGTTTCCTCCGGGTGACTGTCTGTGTGGAGTGTGGTGTGTTCTCCCTGTGTCCGCGTGGGTTTCCTCCGGGTGCTCCGGTTTCCTCCCACAGTCCAAAAACACACGTTGGTAGGTGGATTGGCAACTCAAAAGTGTTCAAAGGTGTGAATGTGTGTGTGTTGCCCTGTGAAGAACTGGCGCCCCCTCCAGGGTGTATTCCCGCCTTGCGCCCAATGATTCCAGGTAGGCTCTGGACTCACCGCGACCCTGAACTGGATAAGGGTTACAGATAATGAATGAATGAATGAATGAATCCCGTGTATGACCCATTCTTACCTTTCTCCTGACTAGTGTTTGGTGCTTTGTGTGTCTGACCCTCTGGTTTTGACTGCATGACGGTGTGTTTTGGACTTAATTGTACTTTAAACGTCAGTAAAGTAAACCTGTTCCTGCTGAAAACCCGCGAGCGTCTATTCTGTTTGCATATCCTGACAGAGAATAATACCTAGGATTTAAGCCAAATTTACAGGCACTGAAAAGATGTCATGTTCATATGATCACAACAAACAATTCCACAATAAAAAAGGTACATTATGCACTCGTTGCAGTGGTTCATAATAAAGAATATTCATCATCACTGTCCAGTGAAAAACATGTATCTCCCAAAAGAGTAACTTTACAGGAGTGGGAAATAAACTGTCAATATAAAAAGATGTAATAAAGTATTTTTGGAGCATTTCTGTTGGTCCATTCATCGTGAAATGTTCACAAGAATGTGAAGCACAGCTGCTGTGTTTAACTGATGTAGTAAAATGGACATACATGTTTTTCTTTTGAACGTGACAATATATTTGCATTTTCTCCTAGATTTTATTTATTTTTTTTGCCTAGTTTACATTTCTTGATTCATGTGTTATGTATTTATTACAATTATTTTATTTATATAAATTTATATCATTTTAAGACATGTACTTAAATTATTTATATATATATATATTGTTTATTTCACTATTCATTTTGTAAAATCGTCTTAGTTTTCTAAAAAAAACCGTTTTGTTGATTTCCCTTGATTTTTGTCCCCCCCCTTTGTTCTGATTGGCTGTGGGCTTTTATCACTTAACAAATAAAGTTTTCTGAGAGACACTTTAAACATTGAAAATGATAAATTTGAACCTTGACTGCGTACAGCTAACGGATTTTTTTTGCTTCAGCGTTTAAGATTATAGCTGAACTCATCTTATTTCAAGTTATGTACTGATATGTTACCTTAGCATAACATATCACCCTGTGAACCTAGTTAGCATGCTAGCCAGTTAGCCGTTTTACAATTTTTACACTGAAAACTCTGCATTGTCTTCAAGACACTGACTTTCTGTGGTACATTTTCGGGCAACGACGGTGAAATACGGTACAAAATGTCGAATTTGGGCGTTATTTTGGACGCGGCTCACCAAAAACACGACCCCCGCTGGTGCGCGCGCGGAGTGTGTGTGGCTTGTGTGGTGGAGCTCATGGATAGAGAAGACGCATCGGTAAAAATACAACTTGTAGATTTAATACTCTATTACCTGTTAAACACATCAATTCATAAACCACACGAGACTGAGCAAACAGTGATTTGACCTCCTGTAAGCTGGTTAAATTATGAACAGCTGTAATAATGCATCATTTTATGAAAAAACAGCGTGACTATTTTAACATATTTTCATATAGAAAAAGGCGCATCCTAGCTAACAGGAAACGTTCCCGGAACGTTTTTGTAACTTGAGAAAAACGTTCTTAGAACGTTAAAAAAAAACTGGACAAATTCACGTTGAGGGAACATTCCAGTGCAACGTTCCCACAACCAAAACTGGAACGTTGGGGGAACGTTCTGAGAACGTAATTTTGTTATAATATTCACTGAACATTTTGTAAATTCTAACTTGTACTAACTGGCCACTTCATTATTAATCCCACTTCATGAGGGCTGTCCCTTGCATATACTGGGTGTACAATGACAGATTGTGCAGCTTATTCCTTGCTGCACATTTTACCAGCTCCTTTGTAATTATGCATCTATTTTCAGTTTCTGACAGTACCAGAAAACATACTTTAGCATTCATGATCTGCTTTTAGGTTCCTTGTTTAGTGCTTGCTGTTTTATAACACTGTCCTCTTGTTTATGCAGACCGTGCGCAAGTCTGCAGCACTGGCAGGAGTTTTAGACTTGCTGAAGACCGCAGGTGTGGTAAGGGACATCTTCCAACAGGACGAGAGAGTGTGTCTGCATTTCAGCTCTGCACTGTTGAGTAAGACGTGCACACACACATGCATACAAACAACGTTATCCATTACACTTCAAATGAGCAAAAGTTACATTCTGGCACACAAGCTTCTTATTTGAAATTTTTGTTCCAAATTCAAATGATGCAGCAGTTGCATTCTATTTAATTAAATTCTGCAGTTTCTAAGTTGAAAAAATCAATTAAAACGATGACTAATATAAAGCCAGTGTCACACTTTTTGAAATTTTTTTTTAAAGCTGTCATTTGACTGCGCAATGTATATTTTAACGTACAATACTAATATGTTCTACATTTCCTCCACTGTAGAGATGCTGATATCTGTTGAAGATTCAGCTGTATTGGACCGGATAATTCAGGGTCAGCTTGAAATTATTTTCTGTCCCACTCTTTTCTCTAATTCATTCATTCATTCATTCATTCATTATCTGTAAGCGCTTATCCAGTTCAGGGTAGCGGTGGGTCCAGAGCCTACCTGGAATCATTGGGCACAAGGCGGAAGATCCTTCACAGGGCAACAGACACACACACACACACATTCACATCTACGGACACTTTTGAGTCGCCAATCCACCTACCAACGTGTGTTTTTGGACTGTGGGTGGAAACCGGAGGAAACCCACACAGACACAGAGAGAACACACCAACTCCTCACAGACAGTCACCCGGAGGAAACCCACGCAGACACAGGGAGAACACACCACACTCCTCACAGACAGTCACCCGGAGGAAACCCACGCAGACACAGGGAGAACACACCACACTCCTCACAGACAGTCACCCAAAGCGGGAATCGAACCCACAACCTCCAAGCCCTTGGAACTGTGTGACTGCGACACTACCTGCTGCGCCACCGTGCCGCCCTACTATAATTTATTGTCTCCTTTATTTTCTTTTTTTTTTCTGTGTGATACAGCAAACATATTGGGTTATAAGGTTACAATTCTAAGTTATATTGCATTTTAGAGTACACATAATAAGTTTAAAGAGAAAATCACTATGGAACACTGTTTAGAAAAATCCATTAGAAAATACATTAATTTTTATTTGCATGTTATATTGTTGTGTAATGTATCACAATAATGGCAAATTAACATTACATTACCTGCCCACTCTGTTTCTCTTGGTTTTTGTTTTCTTTCTCTAGGAACACTAATTGATATATGCTGTATCCCTGCAGCTGCAGCTATATACAATTGGATTAATTATGTCTAAAGTATGTCTACAATGTGTATGTTTGTGTTTCAGTGCTGGTTCAGCTCCTTCTGGATCTGAAAGATGAACAGTTTTTGCATTATATTCTGGAAGAGCTCCATACACAGGTAAGACACACACATACGTAAACAATGGGCATAGGTATCCACACAGATCACAGGGACAGCGCTCCTTGTTGGCCCCACAAATAACACTTTCAGCACCCACACAAGCAATTCTAAAAGGTCTCCCATCCTGGAGTCATTGGGCGCAAGGCGGGAATACACCCTGGAGGGGGCGCCAGTCCTTCACAGGGCAACACACACACATTCACTCACACACTCACACCTACGGACACTTTTGAGTCGCCAATCCACCTACCAAACCGGAGCACTATATAATCTATATTGGTAGATTGCAATAATAAATGATTGTGGAATATTTAATTGTGCAGCTGAGAGTCTTACGTTTCAGTAAAGTGCAAACTTACCTGACTTTATCTCACATATTTTTCTTGCAATACTTGGTCTCGCAGCTGTGTGAGGGACGTGGTGGAAAATTTCTCCCTCACGTCACGTTTCTGGGGAAGCTGGTGGATACTGTGCCTTTTTTGCCACAAATTTTGACAACAGTCCACTGTAAGAAACACACACACATGTTTGCAATAAAAAAGTGTGTATTGTTGCCTAAGTGGCTATATTCTTGGAAGTTATTATTCCATATCATGTCAGTTATTGTAGGTTAAATTCATGCCTCAAAATAACTCCTGATATTTTGTCTTTTCTGACAAAATAACAAAATGTTGTTGACGTCATTGTGTTAATCAGGATCATTTATTCTTAAAATGTTCTATGCATTTGCATAAAATGATATGCACAGAGCACAATATTTACACATTACATGTAGAATGCCTCTCTCTTTCTCTCTCTACCTCTTCCTCCTCTCAGTGAATGTTCTGGAGTGCATAATCCTGTGTATACTGAACCCTGATGAAGAGCTGAAGGCTGCAATGTGTTACGTGTTCCGTGGTGTTTGGGCATCGGAGGCAGCATTGCAGTCTCTGCCACACAAACTAAAGGAAAGCCTGTGTGTGTTACTGTTACACACACTCACACACGCCTGCTCAATACATCTAACTATCAACGGTCTTGGTAAGAGACACAGAGGGATGAAAAATATAACGACACCCAGGGTGTATTTTTGAAATGTGTGTGTGATGTGCACGCAAGTAAACTCAAATTCAACTTGACTCTCAATCCATTTAAATATAACCAAGGAATCACAAGACACTACAGGTGTAAAAACGCAGATTTGTCTTAGGTGAGATTCCAAGTGTTAATACTGTAAGTATCTGACAGAACAGCAGTCAAAAATCTGTCTGTTTATTTTACATGAAGATCATTATAAAATTTAAGGCAGTCCAGTTACTACATTTAGATTAAAACATGTAAAATGTTGCAGTGCTTTTGAAAATATCTGAGCAGCAAGTGACAGATGTGTATATTATCAAATTTATTACCATATAGACAGGGAGTTAATTTAGTTAAAATGGTACATGTTTGTGTGTGTGTGTGTGTGTAGGACTGCTGGTGCTGATGCTGCGAGAAGGAGATCTGGTGTGCTGGCTGATGAATCAAAGTCAGATTCCAAAAAATGAGGAGGAAGAGGGTACTGAACTGTCTATTCAAACATGTTCACTACCACTCATTTTAAAAGGGGTGAGTACTGAAGAAAAAAAAAGAGAAAGACGGCATATAAATGTGTAGAACAGTGGCATTCAGTGTTGAAATACATTCATTCATTCATTATCTGCAACCCTTATCCAGTTCAGGGTCGCAGTGGGTCCAGGGCCTACCAGGAATCATTGGGTGCAAGGCGGGAATACACCCTGGAGGGGGCGCCAGTCCTTCACAGGGCAACACACACTCACACATTCACTCACACACTCACACCTACGGACACTTTTGAGTCACCAATCCACCTACCAACGTGTGTTTTTGGACTGTGGGAGGAAACTGGAGCACCCGGAGGAAACCCACGCGGACACGGGGAGAACACACCACACTCCTCACAGATAGTCACCCGGAGGAAACCCACGCAGACACAGGGAGAACACACCACACTCCTCACAGACAGTCACCCGGAGGAAACCCACGCAGACACAGGGAGAACACACCACACTCCTCACAGACAGTCACCCGGAGGAAACCCACGCAGACACAGGGAGAACACACCACACTCCTCACAGACAGTCACCTGGAGGAAACCCACGCGGACACAGGGAGAACACACCACACTCCTCACAGACAGTCACCTGGAGGAAACCCACGCAGACACAGGGAGAACACACCACACTCCTCACAGACAGTCACCTGGAGGAAACCCACGCGGACACAGGGAGAACACACCAAACCCCTCTGTTGAAATACAATAAGATAATAATATAATTTGATTGATAGTAGATATGATTTTGCATAATTGCTGCTGCTCAGTTAAAGTTTATTATTAAAATAGGCCTTTTGGAAATTTCAATTAAAAAAAATTTTTTTTGACTAGTTTATGACTGCAATTATGTTTGCATCAGTAAGATCCTGTATTTTCTTACCTTCTTCCGTTTAGCTTGAGCCAAATGTGAAATCATTTACCTAAAATATATCTTTATTGATAGCTGTAATGTTGGATGGGTTTTGATTTTGAAGTAAAATAAACAATTTCTCTCAACATCCCCCACCCCTCCCTCACTTCTCCCTCTCTGTATAGCTGTTGCTGCATAGTGATGAATGCGTGCAGGTGGTGAGTGTTCAGTGTGTTTCTGCAGCACTAATACACTGTCCAAGCCAGTACTGCGCTCCATTCATACAGGCAGATTTGCCAGGTCAGAAACCATACACACTGTACTCTACATTCTGCTCAGATTACTCAGCTACTGTATATGTAAATGTTCTTGAACCCTATATTATTTCTCATAGACCATATGCAATAAATGGTCGTATTGCATGGTGGGTGTATGCTGTACTGGGAAATAGCTCTGTTCTTGTGTTGGGAGGCATGTTGTTTTTATAATTACATTTTTTTGCTGTTGTAAACATATGATTTCAAATCTCTCCATTTCTCTCTCAATCCCTCTTTCTCCATCTAACTCTCTGACTGTATTAGAGTTCCTGTTCGAGCGAATGAGCAGTAATAATGACGTTCTGCTCTGGTCAGTGTATGACTGTCTGCTGTTGCTGTGTGAGGATGCTGCATTCTTCTCACAGTGTCACTCCGTTTATGGTCAGGCTATGTGTCTGTGTCTCTGTCTGTGTGATTGTGTGGAACTCAGATAAAATGTCTGCATTTTCATCTGTAATATTGGGCTTATGCTGGGTTCTGGTTTGTTGCCTAATTTTTAAATACAGAGGACTTCATACTCTCATCCATTTCCTTTCTACAAATGCACTCGCATGGTCCCTATTTCCCAACCGCTCTCTTTATCTCTATATAAATGTTTAGTCTAAAGCTGTATTTGTAATAACCCCAGAATATGTGGAGGGATCGATTGTATCATTAGAGGCTCAGGATACAATATAATGGATATATTTAAGACAGGATAGAAGTGATGTGCAAGTACCATGTTAAAACATAATGCATAGTAGTATATTGTAGTTTAGTAGTAATAAACTACAATATGAAGCTCCAAAGAATATGGAGCTCTATAAGGGTCAAAAGTTTTGTTCATTTAAAAAAAATATCTCAAACTGAAAGTTCAAATCTTGGGATTAAACTTTGAAAAATACAACAATGTATGTATAGGATGATTTTTTCAGTTTAAATAGAATTTTGATTCAATTGTTAAATTTTTTAAAAATAAATCATTTATTTCAATTTTTCACTTTCCTATATTTTTGATATTTGAAGTTTTTATATTTTTCAGTTGCAGATTTTATGTTTTCAGATTCAGATCTTATTTTATTTTTAGTTTCATATCTTTTTTTTCAGTTGCAGATATTACTTTCACGTTCAGATCCTTTTTTTCAGTTTCTGACTTGACCCTTTTCTCGTGTGGGAGGCGGGACATCAGCAGAGAGGGGCGTGGTATAATGACTGGCAGCATAGCAATGAAGGCGGAGGAGCTTCCTCACTGTTGACTATGAGAAATATCACTGAACACTCACGTTATACTTACTTTTTAATACATTGTTGTATTTTTCAAAGTTCATTCTCAAGACTTGAACTTTCAGTTTCAGATTTTTTCAAATAAAGAAACTTTTGACCCTAATATCACTCCATATATTTACAGTTACCTCTAATGCAGTGCAGCATTGTGAAGTGGACAAAGTAATATTCTGTATTTTAAAAACATTTAAGCCTAACAAGATGAAAGCCTTGATCCCAGCCAGTCTTACGATTTTGAAACAATGTTGTTCTTTTGTTATCCTAACAGTGGGCATAATTCACTTTTAAATTAATATTTAAATAAAACATACACAGTGTAGTTAATATAACACCTCCTGCATGTGGAGCAGTTCTAAAAAATGTTCTCCTGTGCCTCTTGATATTATTTTCATATATTCACATATTGATTGCATCACTTTGCTGTATATTTATTCTAAAGTGGGACGTTTCTGTCACCTACTGGACATTTTAGCACATACATTTTGTCCACTTTGATAAGCAGGAGCAGAAATGTGCTCAGTAAATTGTGTGTGTGTGTGTGTGTGTTTTAGGTATTGAGTCTCTGGTGCGCAGTCTGAGGATAGTACTAAGTTTGACTAATGTTGAGGTTAAAATAAAAGGCTTGCAGCTGCTTACAACTATATTGGAGAGGTACAAATCTCAAACACATAAGCACAGTGTAAATGTTTTAATGTAATTCTAGAACTACTTTGACAATATTTAGACTAAAATACCATAGCCTTCCTGGAATCACTGGGCACAAGGTGCGAACACACCCTGGAGGGGGTGCCAGTCCTACAACATACACTCACACCTATGGACACCTTTGAGTAGTCAATCCACCTACTGACGTGTTTTTGCACCATGGGAGGAAATGGAGCACCCAGAGGACACCCATGCTGACATGGGGAGAACACAACACATACATACCAGCTCTCAAATACTTGATATACCCACATATTAACAGCAGGATGTTCACATTTAGGGACTGCTCCAAAAAATGATGCTATCAGGCTGGCTTCGTTATCTATGACACTTTATGTATTTGTTAATGTTTATGAGCACTGATACAGTATGAGAAGTAATTCTTAACCGTGAGTAAGTGAGAATGTATGTGAGTGAATGAATGAGGCACAACCCATATCCATGAGGTCCTTTGCCTCAAAAAAAAAAGCGCATGTAGTTTTTCCTCCTTGCCTGGAAGCTGGGGCCAGGCAGTAGTTCGTATAGGAATTAAACTGTTTTAAACATGCACTAAATTATAACCAGACTTCTGGGGCTGATAATAATTATGTGTTTATGAATATAGGAAGAGGTTGAGGAAAAGACATCTGAGACTAGTTTTTTTTAGCCAACGTTAAACGTGTAAAACGTGTTCAACAACTTTTAGCTGCATAATTAAAGTAGGCTTTTGTAAGTTTTAATAGGCCCAAGTAGCCACAAAACTTCTTCCTTCGGCTGCTTCCATCAGGGGTCGCCACAGCAGATCAACCGACCCGGTATTTTTCTTTCATGAGTGTGTGTTTGTGTGAACAGGCAGCCCTCCGCTGTGCGTCTATTCCCCACTGTTCCTGGGTTTGCGTATGTTGCTGAAGTTCTGCAGAGAGGCATAGCTTTATCCTGCTTCAGGGCAGCTACTCAGGCAGCATGTGCAGCTTCTGCACTGTTTAGGTAAACACACACACACACACATCATAGGTCTGTTTAACATCTCTGTATGTGTGCAAGTAAGTTATATGCAGTAATTGTTTGTCCTGTATTTCATGGTCTGAACAAAAATCTGTGTGTGTCCAATTATTCATTCATTCATTCATTCATTCATTATCTGTAACCCTTATCCAGTTCTGGGTCGCGGTGGGTCCAGAGCCTACCTGGAATCATTGGACGCAAGGCGGGAATACACCCTGGAGGGGGCACCAGTCCTTCACAGGGCAACACACACACATTCACTCCCACACTCACACCTACAGACACTTTTGAGTCACCAATCCACCTACCAATGTGTGTTTTGGACTGTGGGAGGAAACCCACGCAGACACGGGGAGAACACACCACACTCCTCACAGACAGTCACTCGGAGGAAACCCACGCAGACACAAGGAGAACACACCACACTCCTCACAGACATTCACTCGGAGGAAACCCACGCGGACACAGGGAGAACACACCACACTCCTCACAGACAGTCACCCGGAGGAAACCCACACAGACACAGAAAAAACACAGGAAAACAGGAATCGAACCCACAGCCTCCAGGTCCCTGGAGCTGTGTGACTGCGACACCTACCTGCTGCACCACCGCCTGTGTCTAATTAAAAATTTTTAAATTTATGACACAAACCTGCTTTCTTTTACACTGTGTTAATGTTTCATGATGAATGGACCAAAAGAAATGGAAATTAGTTCATATAATGATTAGTAAAGTTATTGTCCTTGTGTCACTGCGACTCTGAACTAGATTAAATGTTACAGACAGTGAATGAATTAATGTGCTAATCTTTAGTTGTGACAGAAGGAAGTATGTCAGGAAGAAGTTCATTCTACAACAAAATAATATCTCTGTAATATACAAATTCTGGTGATGGGTCTAATGTTTAGGCTCAATCATCAGTCCAGTCCAGTTCATTATGGGGAACTGAAGAAGATTGTTGAGGCTTTAACCTCAAGATGTGATGAGCTTCCTTCACACTTCATTTCACAACAGAGGGTGAGCAACAAACCAAATATATGGAGATTATAAGATACAGAATTGGATGCTCTGTACACATTTCTAATACACATACATATTTCTGTTTCTCTACATGCATAAATGCCATATATATATATATATATATATATATATATATATATATATATATATATATATATATATATATACACACATACCTTATTCTTTATATTATGTGTAATATATAAATGTTTAAAATATTTCTTTTGTGTGTGTGTTTAAGAGGTGTTTTTCAAATTCAGATTCTGGCAGCCAGTCATTTAGAGCAGGAGTGTTTTTAATCCAGGCCCTCGCCAGCTTTCAGGAAGTTAGCAGGTCAGTATTTTTACATAAAAGGGACTAAAACACAATATGTAAACATTGCAGAGTGCTGATTGGCCAGAGAGATTTGTCTACACAGCAAACTGCAGACCTCCTGGACAAACTAGCTGCTTGTAAAATCTCCAGTCTACAGTAACGAGCACATTTGATTTTATCTGACTCACGATGGCAGCTCATAAAAGTGTGCAGTGAGTTTTGCCAAAGAGCCATTTTCACTTACTGACTGACTGACTCCCACTGTTGAAACGCCTATGCACGAGTAGGAACTACCGTATTTTCCGCACTATAAGGCGCACCTAAAAAACTCAAATTATCTCAAAAGCCGACAGTGCGCCTTATAATCCTGTGCGCCTTATATATGGACCAATATTGAGCCACAACAGGTCTCGCAACTACGGTAAGCAGCCGCCTACTTCATTTTCTTCCGCGCGCGGTGCATGCTGGATATATACCAGTATATTTCATTTCCATTTGTTTTTTATGTAAAGACCCCAAAATGGCTCCTATTAAGAGACACGCATATGACGCAGAGTTTAAACTCAAGGCGATCAGTCACGCAGAAGAACACGGGAATAGAGGAATAAATTAGTAAAGTGAGCTTTACGTGTTTATTTTGTGTGTTGTGTGATTTTAACGTTTGAGCAACGTTGAGTTATTGATATATTGTTATCGCTTTGCACTATTTCGAGTGTTACTATATTGTGATTGTTATTATTATTGAATCGAGGAAAAGTCCCCCCCCCCACTATGTGGGGTATATTAACATTGCACTACATGTTTTACCTTAAACTACGCTGGGTTGTAATCTATTAATAAAGTTGAACTGACCTATCTGACTGTTTTGTTGACATTCCCTTTAGCGCAGCTCCATCTAATTGATGCATAACGTAACCCCCAGCCTCTACTGTAGCGTCTATTGTATGCGCCTTATAATCCGGTGCGCCTTATAGTGCGGAAAATACGGTACTAGTTCAGCCGTATTTCACAAAGAAAACATAAGGTGGCACTACTACACCGTCTGTTGTTAGTTCAGCCATATTTCGCATTCCATACGACTCAGACTGAGGATTTGGACAGAATCGACTTTTGGCTCCGATTTTAAAGCAGCAGCTCATTAGAAGATGAAGAAAAAAAGCAGTACGAGCACATCCAGATGTCATGGACAAATGTTATGGACCAGAATTATCCTGCTAATAGTTTAATAAACAAGGCTTGGGTTTAAATATTTTTTATATATAAAATTGCTATGGGTAGTGTCACATGGTTAAATATAAAGATGGATATTTTGCAGGGGATGGTGTCATGAAATGAATCACATTATCTGTAAGCGCACAGTTCGCGGTGGGTCCAGAGCCTACCTGGAATCATTGGGCGCAAGGCGGGAACACACCCTGGAGGGGGCGCCAGTCCTTCACAGGGCAACACACACACACACACACTCACACCTACGGACACTTTTGAGTCGCCAATCCACCTACCAGTGTGTGTTTTTTGGACTGTGGGAGGAAACCGGAGCACCCGGAGGAAACCCATGCGAACTCAGAGAGAACACACCACACTCCTCACAGACAGTCACCCGGAGGAATCCCACACAGACACAGAGAGAACACACCACACTCCTCACAGACAGTCACCCAAAGGAAACCCACGCGAACTCAGAGAGAACACACCACACTCCTCACAGACAGTTACCCAAAGGAAACCCATGCAGACACGGAGAGAACACACCACACTCCTCACAGACAGTCACCCAAAGGAAACCCATGCAGACACAGAGAGAACACACCACACTCCTCACAGACAGTCATGCGGAGGAAACCCACACAGACACAGAGAGAACACACCACACTCCTCACAGACAGTCACCCGGAGGAAACCCACACAGACACAGAGAGAACACACCACACTCCTCACAGACAGTCATCCAGAGGAAACCCACACAGACACAGAGAGAACACACC
Organism: Hoplias malabaricus; assembly: GCF_029633855.1. Taxonomy (NCBI): domain Eukaryota; kingdom Metazoa; phylum Chordata; class Actinopteri; order Characiformes; family Erythrinidae; genus Hoplias; species Hoplias malabaricus. The sequence continues at coordinate 2,417,391 of NC_089805.1, read as the reverse complement.
ACACTCCTCACAGACAGTCATCCGGAGGAAACCCACACAGACACAGAGAGAACACACCACACTCCTCACAGACAGTCATCCGGAGGAAACCCACACAGACACAGAGAGAACACACCACACTCCTCACAGACAGTCATCCGGAGGAAACCCACACAGACACAGAGAGAACACACCACACTCCTCACAGACAGTCATCCGGAGGAAACCCACACAGACACAGAGAGAACACACCACACTCCTCACAGAGCGGGAATCAAACCCACTACCTCCGGGTCCCTGGAGCTGTGTGACCGTGACAACACCTGCTGGATTTGCACAGTATATTGTGCATAATTTACTTGGATGTAAATGTATACAACATTAGTTTGGGTTTATTTCAGTGATTGTTTTATAGCACACTGTAAATGTATGTGCGTTTCTCCAGACTGATGGTAGGGTTGGCAAGTGAGGCCAGTATGAAGGAAAACACACTTGATGAAAAGAATGAGGACGACACTCTTGAGTCTGTTTGTGTGTGTCTGCTGCACTGCTGTGACAGAGTATACATCCCCACAGTCACTGTGAGTAGTCACTCAAACACTCACTCACATATGGCTCTGCCATTGATTCTAATGTCTGAAAGTCGTATAAATTCTTGTATGTATAAAATTGGTTTCTAGAAAGAAATAACCTCATAATGAATCCAGAATGAGGATATGGTATAAATTAATATCCAAAATGGAGTTCTAAGTTTAGGAATAAACTTCTTATTGTCTTTAACGTATTTTGTAATTTATCCATGTGAACCACTGACACTTTTAAGCTTTTAAACTGAAACCAGGGATTCTCTGCTGAAGCACAATGCAAGATGCTGAAAAATATGTACAGTTTAAGGAGCAAAGTGCCGCCATTCCTACACATCCCTGTGTTTTTTTTATGGAAGGCTCATATTAGCAAGACAATGCTAATCCACGTTCTGCATGTATTACATTACCATTGTCCCATAGTAAAAGAGAGGTGTTAAACTAGTACAGAGCTTATAAAAACATTTGGGGTATTACATAATGAAAAATACAGTTTTAATGATTTGCACAACATTGAATTTTGTTAATATATATACAGAGAGAGAGAGAGAGAGTGAGTCATACTTATGAGTGGGGTTCATCAGAAAGGATTTACGGCCTGTCTAGGAAAACTGTTAAAGCTTCTGTCTGATTAAAATATGCAAAGACACCTTTTGGTGGATTTTTGGCAGCAGAATCAGAAGTGCTATAACAGCCATGTGCATACACTCACTTTTATGTAGGCCAGACATTTTGGGAACAGACACTCAAGGGAAAATGCCACATGAATATTATATGAGATAAAGAAATGTCACCTTAAATTTGCTTTTGAGCAGCTATAACTCTATACATTTGGTACTAGTAATTCTGTTTAAAAGCTGACCGGATCCTAATATAAATCACTGTTGCTATCATGGTGTAGCATCTTAGTGCCTTTTTCTGTTAGCATGTAAGTGTTATTCAAAAAACTATATTATGCAATGCAACATTCTCAATGATATTATCAGTGCTTATATGTGGGATTTCCAGCACAAGCAAGAGTTACTGAGGTGAAATTTCCATGCTGTTGTGTTTTCTTACTAGATGTCTGAAAATGCTTTGGTATTGTTTTATTATGTGTTATTGGACAAATAATTACATCAAAACTAAAAACCTAATCCTATTTTGAACAGTGATATATGTATACGAATACATTAACTAATTTTGTCTAACTGCTTATCTAGTTCAGGGTTGCAGTGTGTCCAGAGCCTAACCAGAATCATTGGGTTCAAAGCAGGAACACACCCTGGAAGGGGCATCAGTTCACACATTCACTCACACACTCACACTTACGGACACATTTGAGTCACCAATCCACCTACCAGCGTGTGGGAGGAAACCAGAGCACCCAGAGGAAACCCATACAGACACAGGGAGAACACACCACACTCCTCACAGACAGTCACCCGGAGGAAACCCACGCAGACACAGAGAGAACACACCACACTCCTCACAGACAGTCACAGGGAGGAAACCCACACAGACACAGAGAGAACACACCACACTCCTCACAGACAGTCACAGGGAGGAAACCCACACAGACACAGAGAGAACACACCACACTCCTCACAGACAGTCACCCGGAGAAAACCCATACAGACACAGGGAGAACACACCACACTCCTCACAGACAGTCACCCGGAGAAAACCCATACAGACACAGGGAGAACACACCACACTCCTCACAGACAGTCATCCGGAGGAAACCCATACAGACACAGGGAGAACACACCACACTCCTCACAGAGAGTCACAGGGAGGAAACCCACACAGACACAGAGAGAAAACACCACACTCCTCACAGACAGTCACCCGGAGAAAACCCATACAGACACAGGGAGAACACACCACACTCCTCACAGACAGTCACAGGGAGGAAACCCACACAGACACAGAGAGAACACACCACACTCCTCACAGACAGTCACCCGGAGGAAACCCATGCAGACACAGGGAGAACACACCACACTCCTCACAGACAATCACAGGGAGGAAACCCACACAGACACAGAGAGAACACACCACACTCCTCAGAGACAGTCACCCGGAGAAAACCCATACAGACACAGGGAGAACACACCACACTCCTCACAGACAATCACAGGGAGGAAACCCACACAGACACAGAGAGAACACACCACACTCCTCACAGACAGTCACCCGGAGGAAACCCATACAGACACAGGGAGAACACACCACACTCCTCACAGACAATCACAGGGAGGAAACCCACACAGACACAGAGAGAACACACCACACTCCTCACAGACAGTCACCCGGAGGAAACCCATACAGACACAGGGAGAACACACCACACTCCTCACAGACAATCACAGGGAGGAAACCCACACAGACACAGAGAGAACACACCACACTCCTCACAGACAGTCACCCGGAGGAAACCCATACAGACACAGGGAGAACACACCACACTCCTCACAGACAGTCACAGGGAGGAAACCCACACAGACACAGAGAGAACACACCACACTCCTCACAGACAGTCACCCGGAGAAAACCCATACAGACACAGGGAGAACACACCACACTCCTCACAGACAGTCACAGGGAGGAAACCCACGCAGACACAGAGAGAACACACCACACTCCTCACAGACACCCGGAGGAAATCCACGCAGACACAGGGAGAACACACCACACCCCTCACAGACAGTCACCTGGAGGAAACCCACGCAGACACAGAGAGAACACACTACACTCCTCACAGACAATCACCCGGAGCGGGACTTGAACCCACAACCTCCAGGTCCCTGGAGCTGTGTGACTGTGACATTACCTGCTGTGCCACCATATACAAATACACATATATGTATTCATTCTGTGTGTTTGTGTGTGTGAGTGTAGAAGGTGTGTGAACGTTTCCCTAGTCCGCAGTTGCTGGAGCCATTTTTCTCAGGTCTCACACTGCAGTTTATTCTCTCTCCATCACTCATGCCTGCCTTCGCTGCTAAACTAGGTGAGAACACACATAGGCAAACCTGAAAAGGTCATTTTCATTGCTGCAATGACACTGACATAGTGTTGGATTGTGTGATGCTGATACGTGTGGATCAGACAGTTTTAAAAGCCTTCAGTGTCATTGCTGGACTGAGAATAGTCCACCAGCCAAAGTCCATATCCAGCCAACAGCGTCCTGTAGAAACTGAAGAAGGACTAGATCACGAGCCACACTTATTATGCAGCATCAGATGAGGTACTGTCTATGACTTTAAATCTAAAAGGTGGACCAATGAGGTAGGTGTGTCTAACAGAGTGGAGAGTGAGTGGACACTAAAAACTCAAGCAGCACTGCTGTGTCTGATCCACTCATAACAGCGTAACACACACTAACCATGTCTGTGTCACTGCAGCACTGAGAATGGTCCACACCCTAATCAAACCTCTGTGGTGGTCCTGACATTTGAAGAACATTGTGAAATTGAGATAGAAGAACACATGCAGAGAATCATTTGATCAATAGCTGTAGAACTACAGAGTGCTGTATGGTCAGTGGAGCTGAAAATGGACAATGAGTTTAGATCGTTTAGTGTGGTTTCTTTCATATATATATATATATATATAATATGTGTATATACAGGGGTTGGACAATGAAAGTGAAACACCAGGTTTTAGACCACAGTAATTTATTAGTGTGGTGTAGGGCCTCCTTTTGCGGCCGATACAGCGTCAGTTGGTCTTGGGAATGACATACACAAGTCCTGCACAGTGGTCAGAGGGATTTGAAGCCATTCTTCTTGCAGGATAGTGGCCAGGTCTCTACGTGATGCTGGTGGAGGAAAACGTTTCCTGACTCGCTCCTCCAAAACACCCCAAAGTGGCTCAATAATATTTAGATCTGGTGACTGTGCAGGCCATGGGAGATGTTCAACTTCACTTTCATGTTCATTGTATCATTCAGGACACAATGTTTGAACCATTGGATGCACATGGTCCTCTAGAATGGTTCCGTAGTCCTTGGCAGTGACGCGCCCATCTAACACAAGTATTGGGCCAAGGGAATGCCATGATACGGCAGCCCAAACCATCACTGATCCACCTCCATGCTTCACTCTGGGCATGCAACAGTCTGGTGGTACGCTTCTTTGGGGCTTCTCCACACCGTGACTCTCCCGGATGTGGGGAAAACAGCAAGGTGGACTCATCAGAGAACAGTACATGTTTCACATTGTCCACAGCCCAAGATTTGCGCTCCTTGCACCATTGAAACCAACTTTGTCATTGGCATGAGTGACCTAAGGTTTGTCTACAGCAGCCCGGCCGTGTGTATTGACCCTGTGGAGCTCCCCACGGACAGTTCTGGTGGAAACAGGAGAGTTGAGGTGCACATTTCTGGATATTTTTGGATACAATCCGGGTCAGCACCTGAACATCCCTCTCAGACAGCTTCCTCCTGCGTCCACAGTGAATCCTGTTGGATGTGTTTGGTTCTTCTTGGTGGTACGCTGACATTACCCTGGATACCGTGGCTCTTGATACATCACAAAGACTCGCTGTCTTGGTCACAGAGGCGCCAGCAAGACGTGCACCAACAATCTGTCCTCTTTTGAACTCTGGTGTGTCCCCCATAATGTTGTGTGCTTTGCAATATTTTGAGTAAAACTCTGCTCTTACCCTCTACTAATTAACCCTTCACACTCTGCTCTTACTGGTGCAGTGTGCAGTTAATGAAGATTGTCCACCAGACTGCTCCAATTTAGCCATGAAACCTCCCACACTACAATGACAGGTGTTTCAGTTTCATTGTCTAACCCCTGTAAATAAACAATGGCAAAATAGACATGGTCTATTATCTTTAATTGGCTCTGTCTTTCTCCCTCTAAGCCTCTTCTGGTTTCATTAGACTGACTCTAGAACTCAAGGCTCGTCTGTGTTCAAGATACAGGTACAGCAGTCACACTCATGGCAGGTTTGGTAAGATATTTGAAGCTCTAACAGACACTGCACTCTAAAGAAATATATATTAAATCTGTCTAAAAGGTGATGTGAGTGTGGAGGACTTTACTAACTGAGATGTCATATTGCTTTTCTTGGTTGAATGGTTCTGTCTGTCTGTCTCTCACTTTCAGACACTCGTCTTTAAATGCAGCTTGCTGTAGTTTCATTCTGAAACTAAACTGTGTGTGTGTCTTCTGTCCCAGCCAGACCCTGTGACTGGCAAACACATGCAAGGTATGTGTGCGTGTTGCTATTATTCTGCCTGGTCTTATTACAGATATCCTGTGGTTGTATTACAGTAAATGATTAGTTTATATTGAACTAGTATACATCCTGATATTAAACCTATCGGTAGTCAGTAAAACCCTACACTGTAAACTCGAATAACTTTGCAGAAGTTACCACTCACATTTATGGACATTTATGCACAGCCAGTCCACCTACCAACGTGTGTTTCCGCACTGTGGTGGAACACACCAAACTCCTCGGGGCAGTGACCTGATGCAGGACTCGAACCCACGACTCTAGAGCTAAGTGAGAGTGATTCTCCCTCACACTGAAATAAACATACGAACCTGTCCATATTCACTAAAAGCAGCGACCCCCAGACCCCATCCACCATCTCGGCTGAAAATTGCTGCACTGTTCTGTCTGTGGCTGATGCATAAACTCATAACATTTAAGTTCAGTTAAATCGCTCATATCCAGCTTTTTTTTATTTAAAACCACAAACAGGACTCTGGCGACACGGTGGCACAGCAGATAGTGTCGCAGTCACACAGCTCCAGGGGCCTGGAGGTTGTGGGTTCGATTCCCGCTCCGGGTGACTGTCTGTGAGGAGTGTGGTGTGTTCTCCCTGTGTCTGCGTGGGTTTCCTCCGGGTGACTGTCTGTGAGGAGTGTGGTGTGTTCTCCCCGTGTCCGCGTGGGTTTCCTCCGGGTGACTGTCTGTGAGGAGTGTGGTGTGTTCTCTCTGTGTCTGTGTGGGTTTCCTCCGGGTGACTGTCTGTGAGGAGTGTGGTGTGTTCTCCCCGTGTCCGCGTGGGTTTCCTCCGGGTGACTGTCTGTGAGGAGTGTGGTGTGTTCTCCCTGTGTCCGCGTGGGTTTCCTCCGGGTGACTGTCTGTGAGGAGTGTGGTGTGTTCTTTCTGTGTCTGCGTGGGTTTCCTCCGGGTGCTCCGGTTTCCTCCCACAGTCCAAAAACACACGTTGCAGGTGAACTGGCGACTCAAAAGTGTCCGTGTGTGTGAGTGAATGTGTGTGTGTCTGTGTTGCCCTGTGAAGGACTGGCGCCCCCTCCAGGGTGTATTTCCGCCTTGCGCCCAATGATTTCAGGTAGGCTCTGGATCCACCGCGACCCTGAACTGGATAAGCGCTTACAGATAATGAATGAATGAATGAATGAAAACAGGACTCTGTTCTGATCATTCGGTCAGAATAGGGCTGTTTTTGACAGGGTGAGAAAGGTGCTTTGTTGTTTGGTTCTTGTGATATTTTGACCAAAGCCATAACATACTTTTCATTAAGACCACAAGGAACTCTGTTACGTTTTGTAAAAGTAATTTGTCTCTTTTGGCGACAGGGACATGGAGGTTGTGGGTTCTAGTCCTGCTCCGGGTGACTGTCTGTGAGGAGTGTGGTGTGTTCTCTCTGTGTCTGCGTGGGTTTCCTCCGGGTGACTGTCTGTGAGGAGTGTGGTGTGTTCTCTCTGTGTCTGTGTGGGTTTCCTCCGGGTGACTGTCTGTGAGGAGTGTGGTGTGTTCTCTCTGTGTCTGTGTGGGTTTCCTCCGGGTGACTGTCTGTGAGGAGTGTGGTGTGTTCTCCCTGTGTCTGCGTGGGTTTCCTCCCACAGTCCAAAATCACACGTTGGTAGGTGGATTGGCGGCTCAAAAGTGTCCGTAGGTGTGAGTGTGTGAGTGAATGTGTGGGTGTGTGTGTTGCCCTGTGAAGGACTGGCGCCCCCTCCAGGGTGTATTCCCGCCTTGCACCCAATGATTCCAGGTAGGCTCTGGACCCACCGCGACCCTGAACTGGATAAGCGCTTACAGATAATGAATGAATGAATGAATAACCAGACTTGTCATGTTGTCAGTAATTAATAGAATGTTGGACAGATTACAAAGTAATGTCAAATCACATATATATATATATATATATATATATATATTTCCTTCCTTACATTTATAAAACAATTGCTATAATATAATATACTATAATATAGTTATATAATATAATATAGTTTTTGGCAGTCAGGCAATTTATATTACACCAATTTATATGAAATAAATCTAAATAACACATTTTGCCCAAAGAATGAAGAGCATGTATTTTTATAGAAATATATAAGAATAGCTTTAATAGTTTTTTAACCATCACTGTGACTTGGACTGTCCGCTGTATGACTTTGTAAAATGGCACCCTGTGGCTCAGCTGGCTAAGCACTGACCATATAATTGGGAGATCTATCCCAGTGCTGCCAGTGCCATACATGTCCTGGAGTCATAGAGAGACCATATTACCTTCAAGTGCAGTGCCAGCCAATTTTGTCTTCTCCTCTAAATGTGTTGAGCCATCCAGTAATTTTGATTTCCTTGACTTTCTCTCTCTCTCTCTCTCTCTCTCTCTCTCTCTCTCTCTCTCTCTCTCTCTTTCTCTCTCTCTCTCTCTCTCTCTCTCTCTCTCTCTCTCTCTTCTCTCTCTCTCTCTCTCTCTCTCTCTCTCTCTCTCTCTCTCTCTCTCTCTCTCTTTCTCTCTCTCTCTCTCTCTCTCTCTCTCTCTCTCTCTCTCTCTCTCTTTCTCTCTCTCTCTCTCTCTATGTCTCAATTTGGCCATCTTTCTCAGATGAAGAGGAGGTGGAATATGTTTTGCGGGAGTGTCTGCCATCTCTGTGCTGTCATGTATGTGACTGGCCTTCATTGTTAGTGGAAGTTCCAACAGAAAGTCAAAACACACAGTTCTGTTTACTCCACTTGTTGTACCTCTCACTGCAGCACAATGACAGGTCTGTTTGAGTTGCTTCTGCTCATCTGTCTATCAGTTCTGTTAAATGTTTAACCACATTCACTCAGGAGGGTTTTCCTTACTTTCGCTAGTTTGAACATTAAAAAAAATAATGGTGAAAAAGTACTTAGCAACCAAGAAGAAATATATATGACATTCTTATTATTGATTTCTTAGTAGCACCTCCGTACTTTGTCATGTTGAATCTTTACACACAATTTCATGAAGGACCATCTGGGATGATGTTAGTTAGTGGCAGTGAGGAATTAAACAGTAGTTAGCTTCATATGTTTCAGCTTGCCCTCCTCCTACCAGTTTGGTGGGGTTGTGGGCCCTAGCTAAAGGTTAGAACTGTGGAGAAGTAAATTGAGGAGAATATCAAGTTTACAAAAATTATTGAAAATCCAAATTCAGTCGGTTGGTCCTAATTAATACTAAATGTGTATTCCTTGGGAAAGAAATGTGTTATTTAAGAAGTGTAATCCTATGCAGTGCAGTTTGTCAGGGAGATTAACACAAAAGAAATTTAACCGTGAACTTGTCACACGTTTCCTTTAGAATAGAATAGGCCTTTGAGGATTTTACCTTGACGTATTTTGGAAGTCACACACCTCTTTCCGTCAAAACAGCAGTAATTAATTTATTCACTTTGTTTCTGTTTGTTTGTGTGTGTTTGTTTTGCAGGTTGCTGCCTGATGCTACAGTTTTTCCCGCTGTGGTCCGGTTTGTGTGTATGATGCAGGAACAGCACGATTCCCTTCCTCCATCTATCTTACTCCCAGTGTTTTATCTTTTGGCAGTGACACAAGAAAGCAACCCTGATCTAGATGGGGTAATTTAATGCATCATATTAATTAATTGTAAATTTAAGGTTTCATAATGCAATTATGGGAGGCATGGTGGCGCAGCAGGTAGGTGTCGCAGTCACACAGCTCCAGGGGTTTGGAGGTTGTGGGTTCGATTCCCCTCTGGGTGACTGTCTGTGAGGAGTGTGGTGTGTTCTCCCTGTGTCCGCGTGGGTTTCCTCCGGGTGACTGTCTGTGAGGAGTGTGGTGTGTTCTCTCTGTGTCTGCGTGGGTTTCCTCCGGGTGACTGTCTGTGAGGAGTGTGGTGTGTTCTCCCTGTGTCTGCGTGGGTTTCCTCCGGGTGACTGTCTGTGAGGAGTGTGGTGTGTTCTCCCTGTGTCTGCGTGGGTTTCCTCCGGGTGACTGTCTGTGAGGAGTGTGGTGTGTTCTCTCTGTGTCTGCGTGGGTTTCCTCCGGGTGACTGTCTGTGAGGAGTGTAGTGTGTTCTCCCTGTGTCTGCGTGGGTTTCCTCCGGGTGACTGTCTGTGAGGAGTGTGGTGTGTTCTCCCTGTGTCTGCGTGGGTTTCCTCCGGGTGACTGTCTGTGAGGAGTGTGGTGTGTTCTCCCTGTGTCTGCGTGGGTTTCCTCCGGGTGACTGTCTGTGAGGAGTGTGGTGTGTTCTCCCTGTGTCTGCGTGGGTTTCCTCCGGGTGACTGTCTGTGAGGAGTGTGGTGTGTTCTCCCTGTGTCCGCGTGGGTTTCCTCCGGGTGACTGTCTGTGAGGAGTGTGGTGTGTTCTCTCTGTGTCTGCGTGGGTTTCCTCCGGGTGACTGTCTGTGAGGAGTGTGGTGTGTTCTCCCTGTGTCTGCGTGGGTTTCCTCCGGGTGACTGTCTGTGAGGAGTGTGGTGTGTTCTCCCTGTGTCTGCGTGGGTTTCCTCCGGGTGACTGTCTGTGAGGAGTGTAGTGTGTTCTCCCTGTGTCTGCGTGGGTTTCCTCCGGGTGACTGTCTGTGAGGAGTGTGGTGTGTTCTCCCTGTGTCTGCGTGGGTTTCCTCCGGGTGACTGTCTGTGAGGAGTGTGGTGTGTTCTCCCTGTGTCTGCGTGGGTTTCCTCCGGGTGACTGTCTGTGAGGAGTGTGGTGTGTTCTCCCTGTGTCTGCGTGGGTTTCCTCCGGGTGCTCCGGTTTCCTCCCACAGTCCAAAAACACACGTTGGTAGGTGGATTGGCGACTCAAAAGTGTGTGTGTGTGTGTCTGGGTTGCCCTGTGAAGGACTGTCGCCCCCTCCAGGGTGTATTCCTGCCTTGCGCCCAGTGATTCCAGGTAGGCTCTGGACCCACCACGACACTGAACTGGATAAGAGTTACAGATGAATGAATGAATGAATGAATGAATAATGCAATTACGAATTTTATTGGAATGTACACAGATCAACCATTAATTTATGACCACGTCCTAAGTCCTGTTTCTACACTCACAGTCTATGGTCATTGAGGCTGAGAGAATGGACAATGAATGTAGAAACAAAGGAAGCCATCATAATGGTCAGAGATATGCGTACTGTTAATAATTATTATTGTGATATTTTTATTATTTATTAATGTTAATTAAAGGCACATTTTCTTCTCTCTTACAGATTGCTTTAAACAATATTGCTAAAGCTCTCTCCTCTGGTCCTCTCTCTTTCTCTCTTCTATCCTCACCTCATCCTTCTCTCCTGCGCTTCGTCTTCCGATACCCTGCACTAAGCGAGAGATTTGGGGTGAGGGTTTTGTCTGGCTGGCTGGCAGGTGGGTTAGAACTGCTTGTGTGTGGAGAGAAAGAACAGAGTGTCCCAGATCTCAGCAAGAACTTAGAGTCATCAGTGCTCCTGGAGCTGATGGAGAAAACACCCTCTATTATACTGACACTGCTGGTGAGATTAACCTTTTCTTTGTGTAGCCTAAATAACGTGATCTAACAAAGCTGGATGCTGCATGATCAGCTAAACTGATAATAAAACATATTACCACATACACTTACATTTAATTCTTTTCTTTAATGATTCTAACTAAATATAAACATTTCATTAGCCACGTGAATTGTGTTCTGAAGGAGTACAAAAAAACATGATTCTCCTTGACCAAGTTGTATGTTGTTGTGGATAGTCTCAACCTTCTTTCAGAAAACAGTCATTGGACAAGATAATGCACACACACCGTTCTCTGAGATCAGACTTTAAAGGCTAAGCAGCAGCTCTATGAAAGAGTCAAACAAATAAATACAGTGGAGTTTGAGTTCCTAACTTGTGTTTATTGAGAGTCAGAAAACATGTTATTTCTTACTAATTGAAGGAACAAGGTTTAAAAGACCGTTGCCCCCCCCCCCCCCAACGGTGTTGGGAAACTCTAATAGGCGTCTTGCCTGTGACGTAGATGGTGGACAACACTCTAGAAGCTGCACTTAATTTAATGCAAAATGAGGAAAAGGTGTGTTGTTTTTGGCTGCAATCATTCAATGTACAGTGGGACATCTGTGAACAAATGACCCAAAGATCCCAAAATATCCAGAAAATGGACTACATTTGTCCACTTTAAACGGGCACTTTGGAAAGGACCCTCCGCTCACTCCGTTATCTGTAGCTCATTTCACTGGCGCTTTTCCAACAATATGGGCATGTAAGGACACCAACGAAAGGTGTTGAAGAGCCTCTGTAACATGGAGGTAAACAGGGTAAGGACACTCACTTCGCCTGTTTTAGTTGGTGTTAGTTAACGTTAGCTTGACTCGCTAAACTCGGTGCTCAGATTATACTCGGCTACGTAGCTGCATTACGGAGGTTTATAGTGTCGGATGAATTCGAGTTCGACTTCGATCACATTTACAAGAATAACGGTGCCTCTACATTTGAGTTTAGCTTATTGCTAGGCTATTGTCATGAATAATGTTGGTTATTTAGCTAGATACTGTCATAACAGTCAGTCATAACGGTGTTTTACCGCGGCGTTGTTCAGCCGTTGTCCACCAGTGACGTCACGGTCGTGTTCGAGAATTTCTGTAGCGAGCTCGGGTTTTTCTGTCAATTTAATAAAATTGTCAGTTTTAAAGCAAATTAAGCTGCTATTTTCATTTTAATTCATACTTATATCTGTCAGTAACTACAATAATGTGGAATATTCATGGAGGTCCATTAAGTGGTGCTTAGCCTTTAATCAGAGGAGACAAACTCTTAATTCATCCCTGATAGGACATACATTTTCATAGGCGTAACTGGTGTGGTTTATTGGTTCATGTTCTGGTTCTGGTAGCCCAACATTTTTGTGTGTTGGCACTCGGTCAGATTTTAGCATAATAAACATTTGATATTTTCAGCCTTATTCTGGATGTAATCTCGTAGTGTTTACTGGTCAATAACTCAAATCCGAACAGGTCTTTTTTCAAATCCCAACAGCCAGTGAAAGTCAAGAGAAAATTGAACACCAAGTTGATAAAAATGATTGAAGTGAACCTCTATAATTGATCATACCAACCAAGTATTCTGTGCAGTACATCCTCAAGACGATTTCCACATTTCTACTCTTTTGGATTAACTCGGTTATAACATCAGGAATCCGCTTGTTTTCGTCACCCAGCACAGCTGATAGCAGACACATTTGGGCGTAATTTCTGCTACTTTTGTCATTTATGGCAGTTATGTTGGCTACTTCACTGATACTGAAGGATCAATGCCCTTGTGTGGTATTATTAACAAGCATTACATACAAATAACACATACAAATATTAAGAATTTTTCATAATTTAGTTTATTTGTGTGTGTAGTGATAAGTGACTTGTGACGGGACCCCTTACAATATTTAATAGTTACAAATTACAGTGAATAAAATGAGATGTTGATATTTTGTCTCTTACAAAAATATTTGTCAATAAAATTCCGCTTTGCATCTGTCTCTCTTTTTGTTCTGTTTCTCTTAAGGGTGTTTTGTGTGAAGATAATGTGTTAGTAGCTGCTCTGGCTTCTCAGGTGTTGCAGTATTGCCTACAGTCTGGGCACACCTGTAGCTCTGCCCACACTCACCTGTTCAAACCGGCTCTCCTGAAGCTCCTGCAGAGAGTCACCTGTGACAGCGACAGTACAGGTGAAAGAAAAGGTGTTTTTCAATCTGTTTGACTCAGTCTCAGCTCAACTGCCCTGTCCAGGCTCCACCTAGAAATATTTCTTTGTGAATTGTTTTGAGTGTGAGTGATGGCAAAATTCCCATTCTAATTTCTTGGAGTACAATCAAGGGTTTTTTAAAGTAATCTTTCTCTGTAGCACTTTCCCACAACCAGCTCCTGAATTACAATTATTATGGCCTTTATTTAGCCCAGAAATAGGTGCTGAAAATTGGGCCCTGTTTGGTTCTTCTGGTTTGGCCTTTTATCAGATAATTTACCACATCTGGTCCCATTTATATTTTAATTCTATGTTAGCTGCATGGCTTTAAATTCTGGTCACTGACATGCCATCAATATTCGACTTACTAAATGTCACTAGTCCGGCTGTTTGGAGTGAGCTCTGTTGAGTGTAGCATATCGAAGCTTTATCACTTACAGTGTGTATTTTAAACAAAATTTCTTCTTCTAGAGTTTTAAGTAAACAGTGATTAAAGCTGTCCTATAACATGAGCTGCATGTATAATTGGACTCATTTGCATATTATGCAAATTGAGTGTATTTCCCTAGGGTAATATATGTCTCCTCCAGCAGTTCCACACAACTGATTGAATGCATGTGTTTCATACTCGTACAGACATTTTGATCCAATGGCTTATGCTTTAAAGGCTTGAAATTTAAACACATGCTGCGTTACTTTACCTCTGAGAGATGGATTGGATATTTATGTTGGGGGAACTGCAGTAAACATTCAGTTCTTATTTTGGATAATACTAGGATTCAGGGTTCATTTCACTACATAAATGAGTTGTTATTAACATAATTTTCCTTACAGTAAATACAGTATATACTATAAGTAGAAGTATTCTTTAAATAAAATATACAAAATGCAGTTCTTGACTGATTTTACAATGTCATGATGTGCATGTTCTGTAGGCTAGTAAATGTGATTCATTGTTGTAAAAGACATCTAACTTTCATTCATTCATTCATTGTCTGTAACCCTTATCCAGTTCAGGGTCGCGGTGGGTCCAGAGCCTACCTGGAGTCATTGGGCGCAAGGCAGGAATACACCCTGGAGGGGGCGCCAGTCCTTCCACATTCACTCACACACTCACACCTACGGACACTTTTAAGTCGCCAATCAACCTACCAACGTGTGTTTTTGGACTGTGGGAGGGAAACCCAAGCACCCAGAGGAAACCCACTCATATACAGAGAGAACACACCACACTCCTCACAGACAGCCACCCCGAGGAAACCCACGCAGACACAGGGAGAACACACCACACTCCTCACAGACAGTCACCCGGACCAGGAATCGAACCCACAACGTCCAGGTTCCTGGAGCTGTGTGACTGCGACACTAACCTGCTGCACCACTGTGCCGCCCCTAACTATAAAACTAACTTTCCAAATGAATTAATTAAATTTTCTAATAACATTTTCAGCATTACTTTTTTGATGTACACAATTTTCTGCATTTTAATTATAAGTTATTTTAAAGTTAAAAAGTGTGAGTGAATGTGTGTGTGTGTCTCAGTTGCCCTGTGAAGGACTGGCGCCCCCTCCAGGGTGTATTCCCACCTTGCGCCAAATGATTCCAGGTAGGCTCTGGACCCACCGCGACCCGGAACTGGATAAGGGTTACAGATAATGGATGGATGGATGGACTGTGTCACAGATGATATTTCACTGTTAGCTCAATAAGTTAAAATGTGAATAAAGCTTGATGACGACAAGCTGATACTTGTTGTTTATTTTATGATCCAGTTTTAGACAGAAATTCCTAAATAAATTTTTAATTTCTATTCCTGCAGTGCCAGGCTGGATACTGGAGGTTTTGTGCTTAGTGCAGAATATTTTACCAGCTCACAGCGATATGGACAACACAGACTTTAAACTAGTCTATCACGGTAAGAGCACACTTGGATCTTCAGAAAGCATATGGATTGTATGAACGGTAATGTTAAGATGATGCTTTATGTATTTTCATATATGATGTACCAGTACTGAATGTGGTCAACAGTACAAGAAAGCTTCTACATTTAAAATGGTCTAATTCCAACTATCCTCAATAGCTTTCATTTATTATTACCAACATAAACCCAGAGGGCCGTCATGTCTCTCTTCATCATCATGTGTATATTCATCCTTAATCTGAGCATGTAATATTTATGTGGTGTGTGTGTGTGTAGTGAGTAATCTTGTAGGAAAGGTGAAGAACAGTAATTCAGAGTTCCTGCTCCCAGCCTTGAAGTACCTCTACAGCTGTCTGGCCCTGTGTCCAACACACACCGCCGAAAGAGGTAACACACAAGAACTCAATATTAAAGGCTGTCAAAAACCATTCACATACAACTGTATCCATACACATATGAACACAAACAGACCCTGATGTGCATAGCTTCAGGGGCTAATTGTATTGTGCGTTCATGTACCAAATTCAGGTTTTCGTACCTCATGCTTGTGCATATGTACAACTAAACAGGGACACAAACAAAACACTATTTAAACACAGAATCCCAATGTAGATCTGTGACAAAATACAGTGTAAAATGTTCTTCAATACGATCATTTGCAATGCCCCATTTACTCCCTGGAACTCATGAGTGGGTTCATTCTAAAACTTCACAGATGTAATAATGGACATGAACAAAGCTTCTAGCAGTCTTGTCTTTGTGCAAAGCTTTTTACCATCCTTCCCTTTTATTCCCAGTGGTCTCCATGCTGCTGGGCAACACAGGTGTGATGGAGTTGCTGCAGGTTCAAATGTCGTCCTTGTCTTCTTTCTTAAATACGTCTCCAATCATTTGCTGCTCTCTCCTTCTGCTGAGCTCACTCATCACGCTACAGCACACACTGTCTGCAAAGGTATAAATAACAGAGGTTTCAGAACAGTATTCCCACCTGACTGTCTCTCTCTCTCTCTCTCTCTGTGTGTGTGTGTGTGTGTGTGTGTGAGAGAGAGAGAGTTTGATAATCATAGGTTTCTGATTAGCTTGCAGGATTTCCAGTGACCTTTGAAATCTCTGACTGGGTGAAAATTCAGTGAAAGTTCTTTGTCTTTTATTTTTTTACTGGAGAAGAGTGTCAGTTTCGCCTAGTTTTTAATCTCTGCTCAAAGATGACTGTCAAATAATAAATACACAGAGAACCTTTACGTTTTCCTGTATTGTTCTCGGGTGGCACGGTGGCGCAGCAGGTAGGTGTCGCAGTCACACAGCTCCAGGGGCCTGGAGGTTGTGGGTTCGATTCCCGCTCCGGGTAACTGTCTGTGAGGAGTGTGGTGTGTTCTCCCTGTGTCTGCGTGGGTTTCCTCCGGGTGACTGTCTGTGAGGAGTTGGTGTGTTCTCCCTGTGTCTGCGTGGGTTTCCTCCGGGTGACTGTCTGTGAGGAGTTGGTGTGTTCTCTCTGTGTCTGCGTGGGTTTCCTCCGGGTGCTCCGGTTTCCTCCCACAGTCCAAAAACACACGTTGGTAGGTGGATTGGCGACTCAAAAGTGTCCGTAGGTGTGAGTGTGTGTGTCTGTGTTGCCCTGTGAAGGACTGGCGCCCCCTCCAGGGTGTATTCCCGCCTTGTGCCCAATGATTCCAGGTAGGCTCTGGACCCACCGCGACCCTGAACTGGAAAGCGCTTACAGATAATGAATGAATGTATTGTTCTCAACATTATATTGTTCTCCCCTTTCTCAGTACTCACACTTGCACCCTCTATCCCCCTCAATAAGTTTGATGTGTCACATGACCCTCTTCCCATTGAAAAAACAAAAGTTGGATCCAAAATGTCCGACTTTAAAATGGCCGCCATAGTCACCACCCATCTTGAAAAGTTTCCCCCCTCCCATATACTAATGTGCCACAAACAGGAAGTTAATATCACCAACCATTCCCATTTTATTAAGGTGTTTACAGATAAATGACTCACCCTGTAGATTATAAAGACTGATGAAATGATTTGTTAGTTTTGTAAAAGAGAAGAAAATTAAAAGCTTGTGAGTCACAGCCTCCAATCCTTCATAAGATATTATTAAAAAATATTTCAGCAACCTTCAAACTATTTACGTTTAAGCGTCTTATAAAATGCAACAATATTAACCCCAGTGTGGCCAACGTGTTTCACATTTAAACTGTAGTGATGTAAACACCTGGAGGGTGCAACTGTGTCCCATTCTGCTGTTATCACACCAACCCCCCGTCAACACATGAACCCTCACGACCACTTGTTCACCATTCGACAAAGTCATCAAAATGCTCATTTCGAGGAAGGGCTTCGGGCAAGACTTGAAACACGGATTGTGTCTGAAGATAAATGGATATTGATGATATTGAAGGGCTTCATTATCAGACTGTTTTTATTCATCTCCATCATGCAGTCATCTGAAAAAGGAGAATCTATATGCACCACATACTGATATAGAAGGAAATATGGTTATTGTTGGTGTTCATTAGTGAGTGTGTACTACAAAATACAGTAGCATAAGTACATGTTCAATAAAAACACACGTGGAAAACACACCCACATGCAGCAGACCTTTTTTTTGTTGTGTGTTGTAATATCTTTAAGTAAGAAAACATTTTGAGTGTGTCCATATGTGAGTTTCAGGTACATAAGATTGTGTCTTTAGATCTAGAGGACATGGTGAAAGCACTAACCTTCTATAAAAGGCATACTGACAGCTTGGAACTGGGTAAGACTAGACCCCCACTCGAACATATCTATTAATAGGTATCAAATACTCAGTGTGTTTTTTGAAGACTCTCTATGTCTTTATCTCTCTCTCTCTGTCTCTAGTGTGTACAGTGCGGCTGATGCAGGCTGTCCTGGATGTTGATCTGTCCTCTCCTGTAGTGTGTATATCAGAGTGTGCAGGGCTGCAGCACCCCCTGCAACCTTCAGATGGAGCTCTCTATCCTTTGAGTTATAGAGGAGCTACCAGCCTAATGACAGCATTACAGAATCTACTGCTGCAGGTACACACATACATATGCACTGAATCAGTGTGTCTGTAGCAGCTGTCTGCACTACTTTGATATTGAGTTCTGCTCATTGGGACTGCTCTTGGAGACTCATGTATTATTCATATCTGTGTGTGTGTGTGTTTTACAGAAGGAGGAGATATTGCTCATTGCATCGGTGAATTGTCTGAGGTCACTGATAGGCTTTTTGCATAGAAGGAAGCCTGCTATAGGTACAAAGAGGTGTACATTGTTGTTTATGCTTATGCATTTATTGTACTCTCAAAATGTCAGAGACCACTCTTCATCTGTTGGATTTTCAGTCGGGTTAATTAAGTTCATAATAATGTTATATAACATGATATTATAGTAGGGCTGCACAGTGGGGCAGCAGGTAGTGTCGCAGTCACACAGCTCCAGGGATCTGGAGGTTGTGGGTTCAATTCCCGCTCTGGGTGACTGTCTGTGAGGAGTGTGGTGTGTTCTCCCTGTGTCCGTGTTCTCCCTGTGTCCACATGGGTTTCCTCCGGGTGACTGTCTGTGAGGAGTGTGGTGTGTTCTCCCTGTGTCTGCATGGGTTTCCTCCGGGTGACTGTCTGTGAGGAGTGTGGTGTGTTCTCTTTGTGTCCGCGTGGGTTTCCTCCGGGTGACTGTCTGTGAGGAGTGCGGTGTGTTCTCCCTGTGTCTGGGTGAGTTTCCTCCAGGTGACTGTCTGTGAGGAGTGTGGTGTGTTCTCCCTGTGTCTGCATGGGTTTCCTCCGGGTGACTGTCTGTGAGGAGTGCGGTGTGTTCTCTCTGTGTCTGCGTGGGTTTCCTCCGGGTGACTGTCTGTGAGGAGTGCAGTGTGTTCTGCCTGTGTCTGCGTGGGTTTCCTCCGGGTGACTGTCTGTGAGGAGTTGGTGTGTTCTCCCAGTGTCCGCGTGGGTTTCCTCCGGGTGCTCTGGTTTTCTTCCCACGCTCCAAAAACACACGTTGGTAGGTGGATTGGCGACTCAAAAGTGTTCATAGGTGTAAATGTGTGAGTGAATGTTTGAGTGTGTGTTGCCCTCTGAAGGACTGGCGCCTCCTCCAGGGTGTATTCCCGTCTTGCACCCAATGATTCCAGGTAGGCTCTGGACCCACGCAGACACAGGGAGAACACACCATCTCCTCACAGACAGTCACCCGGAGCGGGAATCGAACCCACAACCTCCAGGTCCCTGGAGCTGTGTGACTGCGCCACTACCTGCTGCCCATGTACTTAACTTAATATTGCTTTATAGACAGGCATCTGTGTAATAATTTGTTATGTTTTTTTCTTTTTTCCCTGCTGTATTTGCAAAGCTAAAGAAATTAATGTCTGTTAATATCTATGACATTTGTAGAGAACTGTATACGAGTGTGTTACTGCTGATCAAATGTTTTTTTTTTCATACTTTGTGTGTGTAGCGCAGTATTTAGTTTGTCAGCCATGGAATCGTTTCTTGCTGTACTCTCTGCTAAACTCAGGAGCGAACCTGACACTACACCCAGCTACACTCGGCCTACTCACTCTGGTGAGAATCACACACTCCCACTATCTCTTTTTTTAAAGACACACACACACACACACACAGAGTTCAGGCTTGTTTCCACTGGAGGGAGAAAATGAAATGTCCAAAAATCTGGAAAGCAGCAACATTTCTGCATCTATTTTTAAATAATGACAAGGCATCTTAAAAAAGACATATACATATAATGGGATTTGTTTAACAACCCCAGGATCATTAGTGGGCAATACCACTTCAATGGCCTTAATATGAATATAATCATTAGCATTAACAAGAATACAATTAACATAATCACTACTGCTGTTGACTGCTTTCTTTGGTGTTTTTCCTACAGTCTTTTATTTGCTGGTAATTGTCAATGGAGTAATTTTCCTAGCCGCCTCAGGCTTGTAACTCTAGCTTCCTGTGTGACGTTAGGAGAGTAAATGTCAAAAAACAGCTTTCGTTTCAAACTGACATGACAAGTATTGTTTATACGTCTTAGTAGCTTTGCCAAGTTTATTGACATGCGGCGATGGGCTGTAATGCTGCCTTTATTATGTTATGAATATGAGGCATCTTTAGAAAAAACAGTGAAGAACAGCTGCTGTGTCTGTTTCCATTGTTTTGGAAAGTTTCCCAGCAGCAGGTCATTGAGAAAATAACACAGTTTAAAACTCGTAGGTCCTAGAAGATATTTTGTTGCCTAAACATTAAATTGAACAGAATACAATTGCTGTCAAAACAAAACATTGTATCGAACAATAACCTTATAAAAGAAGGGAGACGTCTTAGTTTTGGACCATGTTTAATTGGTCTGACTCTTTTGAAAGTGCAACCCAATATAAAGAACAGATGGTGCTTATTTTCGTTAATATATAGTCATCCACACACCCAAACTCTCAGCCCGTTTTCTGTATTTTCTGTGACTCTTTACCAGTTGTAGGAGTGTGATTCAGAGAATTGCATTATGATGATTTTTCCCCCATGTAAAGGGCACATAAACAGTGAGTGCAGGCTTCTGTGCCATTTTCATACACAACACACAGGCAGAAATGACAAGTTAGTTTGTGAAACTGATCAGTACATCAAGCCCTCTCTCTTTCTTTTTATACACACACACCCACACACACACACACACACATCTACTTGCATCTATGTTGTCTTTTTTCTTCCTCTGATTCTTTTACTCACACTTCAGCCTTCAGGGTATGTAAGTGTGTGTGTGCGTGTGTGTTTTCTACAGCAGGTTGATGATTTATTCACAGTGCTGTCAGGACAGAGAGAATCTGGAGTGTGACAGGAGGAGAAGATTCATCCCTCATTCATTCCCAGCATCAGACACACTCACAAGTGTTTACCATCATTTGTCCCTTTTTTTTAAACTCAAAAAAGGACATTTTACCCAAACACTGGTGCTGATTTAACCCTTTAATTTGATATTTAAAGTGACCTATAATAATGTGAGCCATCAAAGCTGAAAATTCTCAAATATGTATTTAGTTTGTGAACAAATAGAAAAATTAATGTCACACATCGCAAGGCTGAATGTCAGACACAGTGGTCTATATTCGTCAAAGATGCATATGGTTGAACTGTAAAAATTCTGTGGGGAGTGTGGTGTGTTCTCTCTGCGTCTGCGTGGGTTTCCTCCAGGTGACTGTCTGTGAGGAGTGTGGTGTGTTCTCTCTGTGTCTGCGTGGGTTTCCTCTGAGTGACTGTCTGTGAGGAGTGTGGTGAGTTCTCCCTGTGTCCGCGTGGGTTTCCTCCGGGTGACTGTCTGTGAGGAGTGTGGTGTGTTCTCCCTGTGTCTGCGTGGGTTGCCTCCGGGTGACTGTCTGTGAGGACTGTGGTGTGTTCTCCCTGTGTCCGCGTGGGTTTCCTCCGGGTGACTGTCTGTGAGGAATGTGGTGTGTTCTCCCTGCGTCTGCGTGGGTTTCCTCCAGGTGACTGTCTGTGAGGAGTGTGGTGTGTTCTCCCTGTGTCTGCGTGGGTTTCCTCTGAGTGACTGTCTGTGAGGAGTGTGGTGAGTTCTCCCTGTGTCCGCGTGGGTTTCCTCCGGGTGACTGTCTGTGAGGAGTGTGGTGTGTTCTCCCTGTGTCTGCGTGGGTTTCCTCCGGGTGACTGTCTGTGAGGAATGTGGTGTGTTCTCCCTGCGTCTGCGTGGGTTTCCTCCAGGTGACTGTCTGTGAGGAGTTAGTGTGTTCTCTCTGTGTCTGCATGGGTTTCCTCCGGGTGACTGTCTGTGAGGAGTTAGTGTGTTCTCCCTGTGTCTGCGTGGGTTTCCTCCGGGTGCTCCGGTTTCCTCCCACAGTCCAAAAACACACGTTGGTAGGTGGATTGGAGACTCAAAAGTGTCCGTAGGTGTGTGTGTGAGTGAATGTGTGAGTGTGTGTTGCCCTGCGAAGGACTGGTGCCCTCTCCAGGGTGTGTTCCCACCTTGCGTCCAATGATTCCAGGTAGGCTCTGGACCCACCGCGACCCTGAACTGGATAAGGGTTACAGATAATGAATGAATTTTCATCAGTTTCATCTTTGGGGTTCCTCTTTGATGATACTATGAATGGATGAGGGATTAATTTATTCTTCCTCCTGTTACACTGCAGAATCTGTCCTGCCAGCATGTCTGGTATGAGTTGAACCTAATAGTTTAAAATGCTTGATTTGCAGTTGCATGATCAAAAATATCAGTGTGATCTTAATGTAATATTAATTTGAGCACATGGCAAGCCTTTAAAAGTTAATGACATTATATTTTAAATGTACACTGAAATAATCTAACGCAGTGCCTATTCCATGTTCCTTTTAAAGAAACATCACACTGCAATAATATGTTTTTTATATATATTAGTTTTTAGGATTATAATCCCACTTCTCCATTACACAGTCACGTCATGCTCTCGTCCTAAATCTAAGAATTTTTGTTTCACGTTTTATTTTTAAATAGAACACATTTTAAAATTCATGATCATTTGTACATTTTTGTTGGTTGTTTAGGCCCAGACAAAGTTTTGGCCGTTTAAGGCCTGCATCATCACACAGTTGCTTCAAAAGCTGTCTAGCTGTTAAATCATTTTTTATGCTTGTTGTATATTTTATATATGGCTTTGTGTAAATATTTAAGCCTGAATTTTGTCATTCAATTAAGAATTCACAGATATGTCTTTTAGTTTATATTTTCGTGTGTGTGTTCAGCTGGTCCACTGGTCTGAAGGCATAACTCAGTGGGTCTCTGATATTGAGTGTGTGTGTGAAGCTGCAGAGAGCAAAGGAGTGAAGGAGCTAGGAGAAAACAGCACACACACTCTGAAACTACTGCTCACTGAGGTAATACACACACACACACACAGGTGCATCTCAGTAAATTAAAATATCATCAAAAATAGTTCAGTTCAAAATGTGAAACTTATATAGATTTATTAAAAACAGAGTGATATATTTCAAGAGTTTATTTATTTTTAATGTTGATGATTATGGCTTACAGCCAATGAAATCCCAAAAGTCTATATTTCAGAAAATGGGAATAATGAACACATGCAAAGCCTACCTAAGCCTTTAAAATGGTCCCTTAGTCTGGTTCAGTAGGCTGCACAATCATGGGGAAGACTGCCGACTCGACAGATGTCCAGAAGGCAGTCATTGTCACCCTCCTGCTGTATCCAAGCATATTAAAGTTGACTGGAAGGAAAGAGTGTGGTAGAAAAAGGTTCACAAGCACCAAACATAACCGCAGCCTTTAAAGGATGGTCAAGAAAAGGCCATTCAAAAATTTGGGCGAGATTCACAAGGAGTGGACCGCTGTACTTCATTTGGAAATCAATGTCCCAGAGTCTGGAGGAAGAGTGGAGAGGCACACAATCCAAGCTGCTTGAGTCTAGTGTGAAGTTTCCACAGTCAGTGATGGTTTGGGGAGCCGTGTCATCTGCTGGTGTTGGCCCACTGTGTTAAATCAAGTCCAAAGTCAGCGCAGCCTTCTACCAGGAAACTTTAGAGGACTTCCTGCTTCCCTCTGCTGACAAACTTTATAGAGATGCGGATTTTATTTTCCAGTAGAATTTGGCACCTGTCCACATTGCCAAAGGTACCAATACCTGGTTTAATAACCACAGGATCACTGCTTGATTGGCCAGCAAACTCGCCTCACCTAAACCCCATAAAGAATCTATGGTTTATTGTCAAGAGGAAGATGAGAGACACCAGACCAAACAATGCAGACGAGCTGAAAGCCTCTATGACATACAGCATTGATGCAGTAATTCATGCAAAAGGAGCCCAGACCAAGTATCGAGTGCATATACTCTACGTACTTTTCAGTAGACCAACATTTCTGTATTAAAAATAATTTTTTTTTAATTGGTTTTATATAATATTTTAATTTCCTGAGATAATGACTTTTGGGTTTTCACTGTCTGTGAGCCATAATCACCAACATTAAAAAAAATAAATGCTTGAAATTGTCAGGACTGGGCGGACTGACGGAGGCGGACGCACTTGCTAAAACACAGTGACTAATTTTATTGAACAATTGATAACAAAACAGGAATAGACAGACTTGGATAACGCGACGGGAAACTAAGATAAAGAAAGACAGAGAGAGAGATTTGGACAGAAAGACTTTGACAGAGAGAGAAACAGACATAACCTAGACAGAGTCAAAACAGAGACCTAGACATGAGAGGCTTAGACAGAGAGAGAAACGGACTAAACCAAACAAGTACATGAAGCACAAGGGAAAAACAGACAGATATACACAGGGTGGTGAATCAAATCAAGGATAAGACAGACACGCAAACGTGGAATATCCAACAAACATACACAGAGACAAAGGGACTTATATACACACAAGGACACCTGAGACTGATAATGAGGGGGCAGGGTTACAAATGAGACACTGACGAGGAGGAGGGACTAAGGCGGAGACAGGAACAATAACAAACAGAACCATGTGCAAGAGCACATGGCTGGGAAAACACACGACAGGACCAGGGCGGGACAGAAATAGACTCTGTGTGTAATGAATCTATATTATATGATGATATTCTAATTTATTGCGATGCACCTGTATATCCCTTTTATGCAAAATGTGTTGTTATGAATGCTGAACATGCTTACACATAATTCTACAAGAGTTCTAAAGTCCCCCCCTCCAAACACCACAACAGCCGTTAATATACTATTCTTTTCCAGCAGAAATGCACTATGTACTGGGCACAATGTTAAAGTCATGTTTAAGTTTTAGTTTTCATCTGTAATTGATGTAGGCTATGATTTATGTGAACATGCCTAAGTGCTGTTGGGGCACATTGATGGTAAAAAATTACAGTTGACAGTCGTTAGTATCCAAGGACTTGTGCCATTTTGGATCCAGAAGAATGTCAATAATGGTCTAGATTTGTACGGTTTGTGAGGTTTCAGAAGATGCCAAATTCTGTATACATTTGTAACCAAACTTAAGTTTATTGGAAGAATTTACAAAAGTAGTATATATCCTACACCTTCTGTCAAACACCTCTGTGAATGATTTATGACCCCTTGATTTATGACCCCTGATTTATGACCCAGGTGACAGGTCAGTACAGGATGTCCTTATATGGGCTTCCCCTCACACCTACACCCCACCCCTGACACCCTCACCCCCCAACATATTGGGGGTGTGTTGTGTTTGCATGTGTTATTTAAAATGACCCTGTGGATTTCTATGGCTAAACGCTTTTTAAAATGTCTACAGTGTGTGTAAATCAGTCTCTTTTAAGAGAATCTGCAGTTACACCAACTATTAGTTCTGAAACCAACGTTGCTTTTGCGCCAAGGAAGAAACGGCGTGGTAAAGCATTTGGTAGCAGCCCTCGCGAATATTTTAGGGATGTTAAAATTAAACTGTTTGATTCTCGGGCTTATGACTGACAGGTCAGTACAGGATGCCCTTATACGGGTTTCCCCTCACACCCACACCACACCCCTGACACACCCACAGCCCCCCATGTATATATAGTTAGCTTGAATCCTGTGTTTGTGAGAAAGCCTATACCGACACTATTTGGAAGTCGCAATGGAGTCCTACATTTTCGGTAAGTGTTTAAACTACAGATTTCTACCTAATTTTTTGTCAGAATTTCGGTGATATAATATTTTCTTACCCACTTAACAGGGTTTATCTTGTCTAGGTACATCTGAGTTAGAAACCATCCGTGCCATTAGGAGCATTGAAGGTTTATCACAACTTTGTGAAGGTATGACTCTGCTCTTTATTATTTTATGTGTCTTTTTTGATTTTAGTTGTTATTCATGAGATTATTTTTCATTTCTTCAGAAACTGTGGATGCTACGGGGTATTTAAATCCTCTTGGTAGGTTGTCTGATACATCTTATAACTCATGGTGTTATATTTTGATTGTGTGTCGCAATAGTGTGTAATTTATATGTTCTCTGTAGTAGGGTTGACACGTTTGGTTGAAGAAACAAATCTCTTAACACCGCCAGGGTTTGAAGTTGTTCCCGGCACCTCTGCTGTTGTTGAACCATTGGATGCTACGTACGCCAACAACGACCAAGCGCCGCAAACATTTACGCCGTGTTTAACAAGCAGTCCTACCCGATCCAATCAAAGCGTCCCAAGGGACATCAGGGTGCCTGTTCCACAAGGAAAACGTGGTAGTTTTGGATCTGGTGGTGCTCAAACATCGCGCTCAAGTAGTGGTAAACGTCTTAGATTGGACGATATCCACAAAACAAACGGTAATAAAAACACAATTAAATATTATTTGTATTATTTATAACATGAGGTTTGTGTGTTAACGAGTGTTTCATTATTTGATCTGTTCATAGATTTGGACATTTTCGATCTGTCGGTGTATGAGGACTGTGTTGATCCTGGTCTGTGCGCCGCTGGATGGTCTGATGAGTTATTTAAAACATGGAATGATAACAGCTTTACAGTAAAGGAGGACAACGGTGCTGCTGTTGTGCCGAATGATGTGTTAAATGATGCTCTGATCGAACCTGGGGACTCTGTTACGGATGAAATAAAATCCAATCAAGATCACGAACAACAACAACAACAACAACAACAACAACAACAAAACCAGGTGGGGGGTTGTAATTGTGCTAACAACCCTGTTGAGCTAATAACGTTGATGAGACAGATGTCACAGGAGATCGCTAAAATCTCTATTGAACAGCGTAGGCAGGCTGCTTTAAACCGCAGGCGTGACAATATTATTCAGAAACAGGTTGAACGTATTGAAGCCTTGTGTAAAGAACAAACAGCTAATGCCAATTTAGTTAAGGATATTCATGGTTTGTGTAAGAAACAGGTTGCGCACAGTGAAACAGCGTTAGAATTGTTGTATAAATTAAACAGACTTTTGCAGTTAAAAAAATCAACACGGATCCCTGTTGCAGGGCCGTCTTGTAGATAATAATAGTTAATATTATAATTGTTATTATTATTATTATTGTGTTAATAATATACTGTGGTTTTTTTTTTCAAGTATGTGTTAAATAAATCAAATCATTAACGTACATTCAAAAGTAATAGCATTATTTTAAACCATTGACATTTAAAAACCAACAATTTGTGTATCGAAAACCAAATAGGTCTAAACAGTCATGGCATCTACAGATTTTGCGCGTGATGACCCCGAGTGAAAAAATGCTTTGTCTTATGGACGAATATGATATGGGTATTGAATCGCTTAGCAACCAGCAAGACGTAGACATACAAGACAGCGATAACAGTAACGCACATGGCTTATTACAAATTACACTGGACGAATGGTTAACAAACACAAGACAAGCATCACATACACAACCGGTTAAGCGTTGTAGATATGATAGTAGTGGCGAACAATCAACAGATTTTGCATGTGATGACACAACATATGATGCTTGGGGGCGGTTGTCTCCAAGTGAAAAACTACACTGTCTTATCGAAGAATGTGACATGGCTATAGCAGACCTAGAAAATGATATTCAAAATAATACACAACACATAAACAATGAACAAACAGGTAGCGGTGTGACAACACCTGGACATTCAGCATTTGACCCAACAGCTCCTAACTTTGGTTTATCTGACGGTCATATAGCAGAATTGGTGAGAAATGGTGGTGTTGTAGACGATTATACCATAGTGTCTAGGAATCGGTTTAACAGCGTTGTGCTTCACCGGATGCTGAATTTACATGATGCGCCATCCACAGACATAGCTTCATACACGTCCTATATACACGATGTGTTGTCAGAAATTGTGTCATTCTCCAGGGTCTTGGCTGGTGATGGCGGTGTTGTCGACATCACCCTAAGAGGTAGTAGTTTAACATCTGATGTAAACACGGTGTTGTCTTCAAGGGACGGTTACAGTGTGGACAGATTTTCAGACGCTATTGAAAGGGTTATGCAGAGCAATAACAGTATTAAAACGGATGAGAGTTTGGCTCTGACTGTCTCGATAGTCGTGGGTAAAAATGGTGGTGTTCGTCGTAAGGTGCGTGACCTAGCACACGATCAGGTGATCAAAAGGAACAGACTGAATCTTTTCTGCCCAACAAACATCTCAAACAATCTGTGTTTTGCAATCTGCATTGCTCTTTTTCTGAATCCGCATGTACCACATAACACATTAGAACCTATAGCCGAACAGATACAGATAAACATTGGCTACACACGTGACCATAGAGTAGGTTTTAATGATATTGGTCGTTTTGAATATAAGTATGGTATTAAAATAGTTGTGTTCCACAAGAGTCGTTCGGGTAAATTAGAAAAGTACCAAACCAAAGACAAACCACATACCAAGACTGCGTTTCTGTACCTCCATGACGGTCATTATTATTTGGTAAAAAATTTGAAAGCGTTCATGGGGGTGCCGCATGTTTGCACGTTTTGTTATACGGGCTACACTAACGCCAGAGATCATAGCTGTAAATATAGTTGCGATGTGTGTCAAGATGCGATGTGTCACAAACACCCCAGGCGTGTGAAATATTGTGATGACTGTTCGCGTTACTGCAAGTCTGTCTATTGCTATGAGCAGCATAAGAAACAAAAACAACAGTCTATTACAGGGGTGATAGCATCCTCATGCAATCTAACTAAGTATTGCAAAAAATGTGGCCATCGTTATCACGTAAGTTTAATAAAACCAAAACCCCACAAGTGTATGTCGGGTCGTTGTGTTCATTGTGGTGAAGATTTAATATCGGACACCACACATGAATGTTACATACAGCCGATCAAAATAAAAGAACCCAGTAATTCCTACATCTTTTTCGACTTTGAGACACGCTTTGAAAATGGAAAGCATGAAGCTAATTTTGTCTGCGCTATTACATATGATGGTACAGAATTCACTGCAGAAGGGTCTGACTGCATAGAAAGGCTTATGAGAAAGTTTAGACAGCTCAAATATCAAGGGTACACATGGTTAGCACACAATGCGGCCGGTTTTGACAATTTTCTATTATTGGAATATTTTTCTAGTGTGGGTGTCGCTGTCAAAATCACCATGATGGGGTGTAGACTGATCTCCATGTATGATGAAACATACAAACAACGTTACATAGACTCATATTCATTCATTCCAATGCGTTTGGCTAAAACAACATCAGCCTTAAATCTAACATGCTCCGAGAAAGGACATTTCCCACACAAATTCAATTTAAAACAAAATGAGAACTATGTGGGGCCATACCCTGAAAAGGGTTTTTATGGTTATGACACTATGAACGACAAAGACAAAAAAGAGTTTGACGAATGGTACGACACAGTCTCAAACGGTGTTTTTGACTTCCAAAAGGAGTTGTATGTTTACGGCAGGAACGACGTTGTTTTACTGCGCGAAGCATGTATCAAGTATCGCGAAGAATTCATTCAGTGCACAAAGCTAGACCCGTTTAATTATACGACATTAGCATCATGTTGTATGGCAGTATACAAAACACATTTTCTACCAAAAGACACGCTGGCGCTGACACACAACAACGCATACATTAACCAGCACAAGACATTCTCTAACGTCTCTATTGAATGGCTTGAGTATGTTAAGCATGTAAGAGATGTTGATGTGCACCACGCTTTAACTCACGGGGAAATGAAGTTTGGCGCATATTATGTGGATGGTTATTATGAAAAAGATGGTGTGCGAAAAGCTTTAGAATTTAATGGTTGCATGCATCATGGTCATGAATGTCGTTACAACCCGAACCAGTGCCATCCTATGTCAAAGGTCTTGTATGGTGATTTGCGAATGCGGTTTGATACCAAGGTGGAGACGCTTGTTCGTGCATATGGTCTAGAAGTTGAAGTGATGTGGGAATGTCAGTGGGCATCTGCTAAGAGGGATGATTTGGATGTTGCCACGTTCATTTCTAATTACACAGCTCCTGAAAGGCTCAAACCAAGAGACGCACTTTTTGGTGGTCGAACAAATGCGTATAATTTGTATTACAAAGCAAAGGAGGGTGAGAAGATTAGATATTTGGACTTCACTAGCTTGTACCCATTCTGCCAGGCCCGGAAGAAATACCCGGTAGGGCACCCCCAAATATTTTTCAAAGACTTTCAACCTCTTGAGGATTACTATGGTCTAGTCAAGGCAACAGTATATCCGCCAAGAAAACTCCTCCACCCTGTTTTACCATATCGTTGTAATGGAAAGTTAATGTTCCCGCTGTGCCGCACATGTGCCGGGCACGAAAACCAGTTGCGTTCGTGTATGCATAGTGATGAAGAGAGATCTATAACGGGGTCATGGGTCAGTATTGAACTAGTGAAGGCTGTTGAGAAAGGGTATGTAGTTGCAAAAATCCACGAAGTTTGGCATTTCCCAGACAGTTCAGAGACGTTGTTCTGCGAGTATGTAAAGACGTTTTTACAGTACAAGCAGGAGGCCAGTGGTTATCCAGCACATGCTGTCACAGAGGAAGAGAGGGCCGAATACATCAGGGATTATTTTGAAAAGGAAAATATCCAACTGAATCCTGACAAGATATGCCTTAACCAGGCGCGTCGTTCTATTAACAAATTGTTGTTAAACAGTTTGTGGGGGCGTTTTTCAATGAGGGAAAACCTGCCCGTGTCTGAAGTGTTAACGGACCCTGAACAGTTTTCACAACACATCTTTGGTGACGGCTATGAGGTTAAACACTTTTCATTTGTGTCCGACACCGCAGCATTGATTCAGTGGTGCTATTCGGCTGGAGACAGCTGTCCAACACGCGATATTAATGTATTCCTCGGCGCATTTACAACAGCTCACGCTCGTTTAGAATTGTATAATCTAATGGATAAATTGGGAGACAGGTTGTTGTATAGCGACACTGACAGTGTTATTTTTGTTTCTCGTGAAGGTGATTGGGAACCCCCTCTGGGGCCTTATTTAGGCGATTTGACAGATGAAATTGGTGGTGGTGATTACATTACAGAGTTCTGCTCGGGAGGTCCTAAGACGTACGGTTATCTTACAGCTGGCGGTAAAACATGCATGAAAGCAAAGGGCATTACGCTAAATTCTGAAAACTCAAAAGTTATTAGACTCGACACACTTATTGACCTTGTTGATAATTATGTGACAAATCGCGATACTAGCCGACACATACTTGCTCGCGCTGACGGCATTGTGAGAAATAAAAAGAACCTCACGCTGAAAAACAAATCAGTAGTGAAGCGGTTTAAAGTTGTGTACAACAAACGTGTCCTGTTGCCTGATTTTTCAACACTTCCTTATGGGTACTAAAGACGGTCGAGGTGTGATAGATGTTGACGGGTTTGATTTTAGATTACAACACCCATTTTCGTGTGTAATAAGCGGACCATCAAATTCCGGAAAAACTTTTTTTGTAAAACAGTTGATTGAGCGTTCTGATGAGTTGATTTCAAATAAAATAGAAAATATAGTATACATTTATGACTGCTGGCAACCCCTTTATGATGAAATGTTAAAGATAAGAAATATTATTTTTGTTCAAGGGATACCAACGTCGCTATGTGACGACACACTTTTACCGCTTAACAGAAATAATTTGTTAATAATTGATGATGTTATGAAAGATGCCAGCAATAATGCCGAAGTGGAAAAGGTGTTTACACAGTATGTACATCACAGAAATTTAAGTGCCATTTACTTAATGCAAAATTTGTTTTTTCAAGGAAAGTCTAGTAGGACAATTAGTTTGAACACAAACTATCTCATATTATTTAAAAATCCTAGAGACAACAATCAGGTTTGTGTGTTAGGTAGACAGATGTACCCCGGCAACACCAAATTTTTCATGGAATGTTTTCAAAACGCTGTTAGCAAGTCCTTCGGTCACCTTTTAATTGATTATAAAGCTAAGACTCCTGAAAATTTTCGTCTCAGAACAGATCTGCTTTCAAACACGCCTGTTGTTTACATTCCGAAAATACGCAGATAGATCAGTATGTCGGACAGACTATATAGAAACCTGCCGCTTCTTAAACTTTTATTTAAAGCCACACCAGCACAGAGACGTGTTATTTTACAAACGGCGTCTAATGAACTTATCTTAACTCTGTGCGAGGTTGCCCTTAATGTTCTTAATGGCACCGTGCCTCTCACATCAACACAATATCGTGAGTTAAAGAAGAAGAAGTCTGAAATTAAATTTATCGCAAATAAAAAGGTTGGTGTTTCACGGAAAAAGAAAATAATTAATCAGAAAGGCGGCTTTCTTTTACCATTGTTAAGCGTTGCTTTACCATTTATAGCAAGCTTGATAGCAGGGAGATAAACTGAAGACATGGAGTACGCTGAAAAATTATTTTTGGTACCTCAGCACCAGTTGGATAAGTTAAAGAGTGATAACAGTCGGGGCGCTGTCAGACAAATTGTAGAAAATGATTTGGACGTGTCGATCAGAGATATTTTGGCCAGGAGGGATCTCGACCCCCACGAGAAGGCCAAACTTTATACATCCGTGTTACAGAGATATTTAACCATCGCTAAACATGGTGATATGGAGACCAATACTTTAACATTGTCATTGCCGCCTGCGGATACTGTTAATAAGGAAATAAATGTTGTCGATCAGACTGGTAACAAACATTCCATAACCGATGATGTTCTTAGAAATGTATCTTCGCGAAGCAGACAGAATGTTCAGTATGTTTTAGATACAATGTCTAAATCAAAAGATGTGTCTTCCTGGAATGAATTAGGAGAATTTGTCTTAAATGGACGTACGATCCCAGGGTCACATATTCTGGACTTGGTGAAAAGCATCACCACCGCACACCGTGTTAGCGATGATCGTAGACCTCGGGGGTGGAGCGAGTTTCTAGAGGCTTTTGCTGTTTTAAACATACCTCTTTCTACCATACCAAATAAGTTTGTCAGACAAAAAATTAATTTGTTAAAAAATAAAAAGTCTGCTGATTATGCTACACCAGTGAAAGACACTTTGCAATCGTCTGTTAAGAGTGTTGAACACCCCAGATTTCTCTCCCCCGTTTTAGACAGAAGTGTTTGGTTAAACTTCTAACTGTTATATATTTTATTTTTATTTTATCTGATGTGTGATTGTTTTGTTTACTTGATTGTTTTGAATATTTTTCACAATGTTTGAAAAACTGTCATTTGTTGTTTTATTATTGTTACATGTATATTTGTAAATAAACGAACCAGAGTTGAAAATCTTTTTGAAAATCAGTGTTTTTATTCGTCAGCTTTACACTACACAGGGTTATACAATAAACATCTCTCCTTTTTGAACATGTTGTATACAAATAAACGACCTGTTCTTACAAACACACGGATACAAATGTTTCACAAAGGTTGAAACCATATTGTCATTTTTAGTTAAATTAAAACCATATTTTGACATCACTTCTTCATAATTACACAGTCTAACCATGTGGTATAGAAAAAACACACAATGTTGACCGCATGTGGTTGATGTAAAATCTTGAACTTGTCTGGTAGAATACCTCAAAGTCGTGCATGTTGTTTTAAGGAAATCACTAATAATTTTAGGGAACTTGTCATAGGTAGGTGCATTTCCAAAACTGTCAAAAAAACACCCGACACGGTCTTCACTTATGTAGATAGCAAGCCAATGTTCGCCAGGAAGATCAGATGAGTGTGTATTGACAATAGCCGTCACAGGTAATTTCCATATACCATTTGTTGGTAATTGGTCACATGCTAACACACCGAGAAAATGTGTGTTAACAGCCACTTTGTCCATTACAGCAGACAGCTCCAACGTATTCATTAGTAATAATCCACTAAAACTTGTCTTCGGTTAGAGATTTCAATGATGCTGTCAAAAACAGCATACACAACCAAATTTACAGTATGCGGGAGCGGCTGTCTGAAACGGACCTCCAGTCTAATATTACCTGATTTGACCAAAGACACGTGTTGACCGCATTCTTCATCAGGTGTGAGGTTAAACGCATACAGAGTGTAGCCCTGTAGGAAATCCTGCCTATCAATTGGCAATGCCTGGTTTTTCAGATGTCTTCCAGATGCAAGCGCTAACTGGAAGAATTCGCGCACGGCGGAACCAGTGTGGAAATCGGGTTGGTGTGGTTTGGCTGGAAATTGTTGGCCGTCTAAATAGACCGCAAGAAACTCCAAGTTGTAATGTTTAAACGCGAAGGGGTTTTTATTATACGCGCCTGTGAATGCATCATTATCAACCATGGCTATTATCATAGACTTGGGTAGAGTCCCCAAGAACAAATTTTCTTGGTTAGAAACACGTGTTCCAGCGGGTATGGAAAAGTTTTTTAGACACACTCTGTCAATGGGGTATTTAGCCGTTGTTGACAACAATGTCTGGGCATGACCCAACCTTACAGCTGGTGACACAGATACTTTTTTGACAAATAACGATGCAGAGAGAATATTCACTTTGTATGCTAACGCGTCATGCCGCATTAGACAGAAATCATCCTTATTACGTGTCATGCGAATTTTTATATCAACACCGTTAAGCATCAATTTCTCCTGAAAAAATATGTCGCTATGAATCGGGGTCAGCAGTTCTACCACATTACTAGCGTTTGTAAATGCGGCCCTCTTTGCCAAACCGCTATTGTTCCTTGCGGGGTTTGTTTCATCCATATGCCCTGCAGTGTCCAGATAAAAGAGGCCTGCAGAGAAGACAGTTTCCAGGGTGTCCCGACCATAGTTGGCGAGACATTCTATCATGCTACGGTATGGGTAGGTACTTGAACTCTGTGATACCAGCCTGTCTCCTAGGGACACGTCGACCTGTGAAAATATTGTGGCTCCAGGATAGTTTATCAACCCCACAGCGGCTCCGTCATCAATGTCGCTTCCGTCAGGTTTTGTGATTTTAAGACGAAGGTATAATAGTGTGTTATTTAGATCCATATAATCTTCACCATGGCCGGCTATGAAAAACTCCAGTGGGGCAGTGTCGGATATTGCTGACAGCGGCGGAATTTCGACATAAGTGTTTTTCTCAATAGCGGTTTGTGTTAAAGGTACTGTAAACAAGTCCAGTTCTGATTTAATACACTCCTCAGACATGCGATGAAGTAGAGCCATGATCAGAAAATGGTTTTAATAGGTTTCCTACAGGTCGAGGTTGTTGTCTGCTTCCCCTTACGCTTTCTTTTTGACACTATGTGTTTTTTCATCTCAAGCTTGGTTTTCTTAGCAGGACGGCCACGCCTCTTACCAGGGGGTCGTTTCACAGATTTTCGAGCCATCACCAACATACCCGACCCATCTTGATTGTGTGCCATCATACGCGTCAGACCGTTACTGACAACATCGCTTACAATGTTTTTAGCAGCTGTTTTTAGATGTGGTTTGGCTATATTAAAACCCTTCTTGAACAACGGTATAGCCATTCTGAATAAATTTCTAAAAATCCCACCAAATCCCGCACCATACATTGTTGGGCTACCTGTATAGCCGGGCATGTGGCCTCCGGCCTGACTTTGATAGTAAGAAACGTAACGTTCAGGATCCATGGCCTGTCTGTTGAAAGATTCCATTTTCAAAACCTAATTCCTTGTTTTACAGGTCTAAAGTGTAGCTTTACAACCACTTTCCCATAAGAAAAATTTACGTGCTGGTTCTGATCGGTTTTCACTTCTATAGCGATATCGTTTATCTGTGATTTTGTTGTCGACACGTAGTGTGGCTTACTGTATCTAACTGTGACAATATCATGGTTGTTCCCTGATATATGTACACATCTGAACAGAGGTACAAAACTGTCACCAATTAATTGGTAATCAACAATGTCTGTGTAAACAAAC
Organism: Hoplias malabaricus; assembly: GCF_029633855.1. Taxonomy (NCBI): domain Eukaryota; kingdom Metazoa; phylum Chordata; class Actinopteri; order Characiformes; family Erythrinidae; genus Hoplias; species Hoplias malabaricus. The sequence continues at coordinate 2,381,218 of NC_089805.1, read as the reverse complement.
ATTGAGTAGAAACCACCATAGATGTCGACAGGGTGTGGCGCGTACTCTTTTTGTACGACATCCGGGTCATTTGTTTTAACTACACACTCTAGTATCACACCCGGTTTAAAACCCAAGATGATGGCTAGTTTACCATTAAATATCAAACCGATATCAGATAACGTCTTAATAAATAACCTGTGACTTATTTGGTCATAAACAAGACCTATTGAATGGTCTGCTAGATGGATATTAATCTCAGCAACTAATGCCGGTATATGGTTATAATACCCTGTAGGTAGTGTTATTTGTGTTGTTTTGCCCGATTTTTTATCAATTACGCTAAATGTGGCATCTAGCTCACAAAAGGTTGTCCACGTTCGTGGGTATTGAAACTCTATCACCCCTACTTCCCAGTCACCTTTTAGATCGATTGGTTTCGCTAGTTTTGTTCTATAATTAGAAATTTGATTATCGGGGTATACCGACATAGACGAATTGCTCGGCAGTGTGACGCAAAAACCATTGTCCCCCATATTTGTCCTTTGATGTAAATGAACTAGTTCACAAAGTACAACACCTTTTAAGGCCTTTGTATGTCCACAACATCATTTTCAGGAACCCAGCTGTTAAATTTTGACGGCCAACCTAACCATTTCACTAAAACCATTGTTTTTTTACCCTGTTTTTTTTTATCCAAAATTTTTTCAACTTTGAATGCTTTTTCTGTAGACATGCGTATTTTTTGCAACTCTTCTTCATAGAAACGGCCGTGTATAATGTCACCGTCATAATCTTTCAATTTATAAACGGGTGGTTGTCGTCGGATACATTCTGATATAGTGAAAAACTCCTGTGTATAGTTCTCCTCATACCCCTTTGTAAACGGACCCCTGACTTTAGAAATACGCACAACGTCACCAGTCTTGTACTTAAATATGGTTTTCTTGTCTAATTTGTTTCTCACACCATACAGCGTTTTAAACACGCTAGATTCGTTTTCTTTCGTCACATCAGCTGGCTTGGTTTTGATACTACGGTGGTAACTATTATTGTAACCGCTCATAATATCTTGTAAAACATCAATGTACCTTTTGGAGTTTACAGCTGTTAGATAACGCCACATACGACTTTTTAGCGTTCTATTAAACCGCTCTATGACACTGGCTTTTAGCTCACTACCTGTAGCAAAATGTGTGATTTTGTTTTTTGATACTAAATTTTGAAAATGTTTGTTGAAAAACTCTTTACCCCTGTCAGTCTGTAACTTTTGAGGAACTCTGCCTTCTTCTAATATGTTCGCAAATGCCTTTGAGACTTCTATACCAGACTTATTTTTTAACAGTCGAGCCCACGCATATTTGCTGAACACGTCAATACATGTCAACATATATTTATATCCGTCATTTTCCCTAGAATACGCACTCATATCAACAAGATCAGCTTGGAATTGAGCGTCAATGCCATATACTATAACCCGGTTTCTTTTGTAATTATGTCGTATGGGTTTGTGGAGTGTGTATGCATCCTCTCCAGATAACCAGTCTGAAACCTGTTGATCAGACAGACACAATCCTGTATTCTCTAAAACACCCCGTTTCAAACGATTTTTACCGCCTAATGAACCAGAATTAGACGGCGTGTAATATACCGTTCTCATAAGATTTGATGTGTCGATAGATGACATTGTTGAAAATAATGACCCCAGATTTGTTTGTTTGACTGTTTTATTCACAATGCATCGATGAAATCTAAAAAGTTTGCACACACATCTACATTTTTCTCAACTAGATATTCAACAAATGTTTCAATCACTTTACGAACATCAATTGGTTTCTTTGTTGAAAGTTTTATCACACAAATGTCTATTATATATGTACATAGACAAAGCACATAACCAATTTTTACCACATTTTCACTCTTAGGCATGAGAGACAGTAATTTACTAATAGTCACAAGGGTTGTTTCATCAGAATCTATACATAACTGTGTCAAATGACACCAATCATGCGATGTTGATTTAACAATATTCATTTGGTTCTTGAAATTTTGTAAACGTTTAACATTGACATCATACACACTATTAACGAGTGTAAAATCATCCACACTATCGTCAATACATTTATACAACAAACGTGTCAATTCGCAGTTCACACGGTGTTTCAGCACACGCTTTGACAGACTTTGGTGTCCGCAAACTATCCCCATTTTCACTTAAACAGCTCTGCAAGTCTTTGAATCACCTTCCCAACAGTCAACGGCATCGCTGACAAACCGTTCAGAGGTTTGATCAATCAGGCTTTCTCTTAGTTCCTGCAGCTTTTCCACAATGTACGGCTCGCATTGTAATTCACAGACGACTGTTTCAACACATCCTTGAATTTTTAGAAGGGGTAGTTCTATTCCAAAACACTTTAGAAGCCCAGCTATGGCCTGTTTTAAGGCAGGCGTGAACAATGTCCTTGTTATATCTTTATAGTATTTTTCAAAAAAGAAGATATCAGGTTCAAACAGACACGAATGTCGAAGTTGACTAGGGTGATCCACTTCACAACCAAGACATGTTTCCTTCAGCTTGTTGTTTATGATGTGTTGTAGGATTACAACGACAGTGGACTTTATCAGTTTTAGCGCCGTAGAGCTTACTTGCCCGTCCACCACATCAATCGGAGCAGATATAGCGTTGTCTTCAGGAGCTTCAGCGATTGTCAGTTGTCTAGCCATCAACGTTGCCAAATCATCCACCGGGTCTTGTCGAAAAACATGCGGGTTCGCAATGTCCACACAACTGAGATCATCACCATATTGACCCAACAAACTGTTGTCTGATACCGCTTTGGCAACCGCCGTCGATTCACCATAGCTGTAGTTTACAAGCCCATGACCCGTGTCAATCGGCGTATATTCAATGTCTGACAGTCGATAATTTCCACACCACATAGGTCCACGGGTGTCGGGATAGTCTGCTGGAAGAATGTCCTCAAACATGATGGCTTGCGTGTTGTTCGTTTCTTGACTTCGTGTGGTTTCAGTGTCGGCTTATGTTTCTTTTAACAGACATCACTGGAAGGCGTTGATCCACTTTTGACCATCCCACAAACGTCATAAGCCCGAGAATCAAACAGGTTAATTTTAACATCCCTAAAATATTCGCGAGGGCTGCTACCAAATGCTTTACCACGCCGTTTCTTCCTTGGCGCAAAAGCAACGTTGGTTTCAGAACTAATAGTTGGTGTAACTGCAGATTCTCTTAAAAGAGACTGATTTACACACACTGTAGACATTTTAAAAAGCGTTTAGCCATAGAAATCCACAGGGTCATTTTAAATAACACATGCAAACACAACACACCCCCAATATGTTGGGGGGTGAGGGTGTCAGGGGTGGGGTGTAGGTGTGAGGGGAAGCCCATATAAGGACATCCTGTACTGACCTGTCACCTGGGTCATAAATCAGGGGTCATAAATCAAGGGGTCATAAATCATTCACAGAGGTGTTTGACAGAAGGTGTAGGATATATACTACTTACAAATATTCACATTTTTTTGCAATAAACCAGTGAAACAACCATTTAATACCTCAACACAGCTAATATAACAAGCGTTTTCTCCACATTCAACACCAAATGCCACTTTAAATGACTTCTGCTCTCATAATTATACAACCACCTGAATAAAATCCCTCATAACAGTACACATTAGCAAATCAGATGTTGTCTCAAGGGCATCATTAGTTGCATCAGGTGTGCTTGTCCTTAAACATATTCCATACCTGGACTGGCTAGGGGTTTGATGACATAACACAAAAAAAAGCTTACAAAAAGATGGAAGGAGATGGAAACATAGTTTGCAAGTTCAAATTTTTAAGAAACGCTGGCTACACTACTTGGATGTGGAAGTAGGAGGAAGCTATAACCAGCTGCCACCAGATTTCTGAGGAAGCAGGTGGTCGAAACCCGAGTGACTGCAAAGGACCTGCAGCAAGATTTGCTGGCACAGGCACTGTGGTTTGTGTTTGCACAGTAAGCTGCATACTAACCACTGAAGGTCACCATGCCCAAACTCCAAGACATAAACTTATACTGACACAAAAGGTCAATGGAATTTGGCTTCGGTGTACTCAAAACCATATAAATATGCCACAGAACTTTTCACATTATATTCTGTGAACGAAAACTGGAACTTTTCAGGCCTTTGGCTCTAAGTTATATCTGGAGGGGAGAGAATAAAACATATGCTGAAAAGAACCCCCTGCCTACAGTGAATCAGGCTCTGGGGCTGCTTTGCTGCTTCTGGCACTGGAAACTTGTAGTGTGTGGAGGGAAAAATCTCCAATCAAAAACCAGTAAATCCTGGGAGAAAACATGATGCCTTCTGTGAGTAGGCTGAAGCTTGGGTATCGGTGGATTTTCCAACAGGACAGTGATCCCATGTGTACCTGAAAGTCCACCAAGGCTTGGCTTTAGAAGAAGTCCTGGAAGATTCTGGAGAGACTGTCACAATCATATGACTTGAACTGCATAAAAATTGTTTGGTGGGATTTGAAGAAGGTTTACAGCACACAAACCCAACAGTATCAGTGAACTGGTGGCCATTACCCATGATGAATTGGCCAAGATTTTTCAGGAACACTGCCTGAAGCCGGTGTCTGGCTATTCTTCACACTTGCAGCAGGTCAAAACAGTAAATGTGTTCAGTATTAAAGATGTCATCCATCCATCCATTATCTGTAACCGCTTATCCAACTTAGGGTCGCGGGGGGTCCAGAGCCTACCTGGAATCATCGGGCGCAAGGCGGGAATACACCCTGGAGGGGACGCCAGTCCTTCACAGGGCAACACAGACACACACACATTCACTCACACACTCACACCTACGGACACTTTCGAGTCTAAAGATGTCATGAAAGTGTTAAATAATTCTGAGACTGCAGTAGTCATTGAAAGTGGCATTGTGTGGTGAATTTGGAGAAACCACTTCTGCAAACATAATTGCAATGGGGGTTGACCTTTTGACTTTAATATGTTAAGCTTAACAACAAAAGCTTACACTCAAAAACATTTTGTATCTTCATAGATTTTGAAAATAATGAATTAATTCAACAGCATTTTTGTTTAAGTCTCAGAAATCACACACATTTACATGTTAATATTATATAGGCCAGTGTACTTTTTATGCAGGAGCGTACTGTCAGGATCGCGGACCAGACTGACGGAGGCGGACGCACTCGCTAAAACACAGTATACTTTTTATTTAAACAAGATACAACAAAACAGAGAGACTTCGACAGAAAAACAACAAATAAGGAGCTAACAGAGACTAAACTTGGGCACGGAGCACTAAACAGACTAAACCTAAACACAGAGAGCTAAACAGACTAACACAGGACAGAGAGCTAAACAGACTAAAGAGGGATACAGACAGACTGAAGGGAGCGAAACGACAATGACAGTGGAAACGAGAAACAGCAAAGACAGACAAACTAATCCTAAACAAAGAGAACTAAAGCAAACAGGACAGACAGACTAGCGGGCTAAACAACATGACATGGGAAAGGAAATGAATGACCCACAAACAGGAAGCAAGACAAGGGAACTTAAATACATTACATAGACAAGAGACACCTGCGACAGATAACGAGGGGGATGGATTACAAACCACACTGACAAGGACACTGATGAGGAGGAGGAACCAAGGCGGGACACGGGCGGAGACCTGGACAATAACAAACAGACACGACAGGACAAGGGCGTGACACCTACAATCATATGTCGTCACGCTAGAGACACATTTAACTAAAAATGTAAATGGAATCTGGCTAAAGTTCATTCAGATCTGACCGGTTATTAAACACATATTAATGAAAGCTTGGAAAAGTCTGCAGTATACCGACATATGTCAGAACAGAGACACAGACAAAAAGACATTAATAACCAAATTGGGTGATTAATAAAATAAGAAACAGAATATATTTTTCTTGCACTCTTTCTTCCCTTCATTCAGTCTGTGTTTAATTTACAATTCACACAGAAGCACAAATGCAACAGATCCTAATTCAGACTTCAAAGCAAATCATTTTCAACCACAAAGAAACCTCTCTCTCTCTCTCTCTCTCTCTCTCTCTCACTCCCCAAAATAAACACATTCTCTCCCCTCATTTAGTTTCAAATTCAGGTTCAAGTGAATGTATTAGCTTAATTATAATGAACAGCTTTCACAAATTAAGAAAAGCTTTCTTTTCTCTCTCTCTCTCTCTCTCTCTCTCTCTCACAGTGTTGTGTATTCTCTCTGTCTAATGAATTGAGGGCGAGAGTACATAGTTTGTTGGAATCTCTCAATGAGGTACCTCCCTCTGAGACCAACACCAGAGCTTTAGTGTATCCTTCAGTCATGTGCGGAGGTGTGTATTTGTGTGTACACAGTTCTGAAGCTGAAGAAAGTGGATGGTAACTGTAAGTACTGGATTCTCTCAAGGAGACCTTTGAAACACATCAGAGCTTTGTCCTCCAAAACATCAAAGTACAGTGTATTATTTATTTGTATGTACCTGAATGCTAGTGTTTTAGAAACAAATACACATTTCCTGGAAAGAAAACCTTTTACACTTCATTTTCTCTTTAAAAGAATTTTGCCGTGTTGGATCCTTAATTCTTTTTCAGACAGATTGGGTCTCTGTCCGTCTGCCTTCTCGATTTTACAGTAAACACACACCCCTTCACTGAGTGAATGCACACATACTTCTTCTAAATCTGTCAAGTACATGCATTCACATAAGGTCCTGGATTAAAATAGTACACTCTCTGTTACAGGAACGGCTTTATTTCGGCTTGTTATTAGTCATGGCATTAATTTTTGTAAAATTATTAGTTAAAATTTGTGTGCATTTTTATATTATGAGGTTAATACTGTTACTGTTGAATTATTAAATGGCGATATAACTAAATTTACACTGCTATTAGGCTGCACATTCACAACACATTCATGTAATACCTGTCTGATATCATTTTTTAGATCAATTCAACTTCAAATTTTTGGTTCCTGTCACCAGTGCTGCAAACAACTTAATGCAATTTGTTCTTTTATTAAAATACTGCTCCTTCAAACATACACCCAATGGTTTTAGTTCAACCTCCAACAAGTTCATGTTCAGAACGTTTGACACTAAAATGCTTCTGTTTTTAAATCGTTAAAATTACAGGTAAATGTACATTTTGCAAAAAGCGCCAGAGCATCTCTGTTCATGTGTCTGGCACATCGTCTGTTGGGTCATTGACAGTGATTTGGGGTTTTGCTTTGCCCAACTGACCTGGTTTAACATGCTTTATTTTCTGACCTTGCCTCAAATTGATTGTTCTTTAGACTGCAAATTACAACCAGAAAGTTGTTTTCCTTTTTGCTTTGTAAGAGTAATTCATCTTCAGTTTCAGTTCCTCAGTTGGCCTCTAAAATGAGCTGAGTCTTAGCACATCACATACGTTTAAAGAGTAACAATTTATAAGGCTGTGTACACCCCACTTGAATAAATAAGATAACACTACTGGATCCACTGAAAGCATGTCCAAACTATTTTTAACAAAATATTTAATAAAGAAAAACATAGGATGGGCTTTTTGTGATGCAACTGTCAATGCACTTGCTTTATCATTGAGAGATTATGAATTTAATGCTTTGTAATGTAAATGCCAGTCATGGTCAGGGGTCCAAAGGAACATAATTGGCCACGCTTTCTGGCTGTATACAGTGTTAGTCAATGTGGATGTGTGTAGTTAATATCACACTGTTAGTTGTTATCAGCTGTCCGGTACAGGAAGGAAAACATTACTTCAGAGAACAGTTCCACTGCTCCATAGCCCAGTGATATAGGGCTTTATACCCGTCTAGCTCACACCTGGCAAATTTCATTCATCCATACATTGTCTGTAAGCACTTATCAAGTTCAGGGTCACGGTGGGTCCGGAGCCTACCCGGAATCACTGGAAGCAAGGCGGGAACACACCCTACAGGTGGCACCAGTCCTTCGCTGAGTATGAACTGAGACTCATAGTTTCTAAAGTAGTTCATGTGCACTTTAATGTAATTGTAGCAAGTCATTGTGAAGAAGCCTATGATCAAAATCAAGTTTTAAACCCTGTCCATGTGGTGTTTGTTAAGGCTATAAGGTATATCATAGCAATATAAGCAGTTAATACCTTGGCAGAGCACATTGGCTTTAAAACTACAGTGTTTCAAACTGGCAAATTCAGGTAGGGTTTGTTACATAATAAACCTTTGGAACCAATCCAATCAAGTACAAGGGCAGGGTTTTGGGCAGCAGACGAATAGTAGAAGGGTAACAGGTGTTAGAAATATAGACTTATTCATTCATTATCTGTAAGCGCTTATCCAGTTCAGGGTCGCAGTGGGTCCAGAGCCTACCTGGAATCATTGAGCGCAAGGCGGGAATACACCCTGGAGGGGGCGCCAGTCCTTCACAGGGCAACACACACACACACACCTATGGACACTGAGTCGCCAATCCACCTACTAAAGTGTGTGTTTGGACTGTTGGAGGAAACCGGAGCACCCGGAGGAAACCCACACAGGCACAGGGAGAACACACCACACTCCTCACAGACAGTCACCCGAAGGAAACCCACGCAGACACAGGGAGAACACACCACACTCCTCACAGACAGTCACCCGGAGGAAACCCACGCAGACACAGAGAGAACACACCACACTCCTCACAGTCACCCGGAGTCACCATGTCCCTGGAGCTGTGTGACTGCGACACTACCTGCTGCGCCACCATATAGACTTATTGTATTCCATAATTCTTTGTATTTTCACTGAAGACAATGGTAGTTGCTTTATTTATTTATGAAATACCTTAATAAACAATGAAAACCGTTTTTATACGTTTGCTCGGTGGCCAGAGAGGGACTTTTTTGTGTGTTGTCTGTAGTGTAATAAAAATGTGGAGAAAACTACAGCCTTAAAGCTATGGTTTTAAACCCCTCATCAAAATACTGTGTAACTCGTTATTGATAAGATGTTTAAAGAATACATATTTCGAACATTGTATTAAGGTTAAATGAAGCGGGTAAATCCTGTCTTTATTTAAATTACCCCTCGTTTGAACTGGAGGCGGAGCTGCGGTGCGCTGTTGTAATCGCTCCGTGCGGAAACCGAGGCGGTGTGGCTGTGTGACCGGAGAGAGCCGGGCTCGGAGCGTGGAGTAGGTGTGTTTCAATTGGCTTTCAGAATTGTCTGGGTTTTTTTTTTTTTTTTAATCTGAGGTATCGTGGCTGCTGCAGCTGCTTTTGCGTGTGTATGTTGGGTGAGTAGAAGCAGTGCTTTATTGTGCGTTTGTGTATATATATATGTGTGTGTGTGTGTGTACACGGCAACGTTACAGACTTTATCCCCGCGCTGTGTGTGGAATGCGATGCTGTCACCGGGCTTCGGTTCGCTTTCCTCCACATGGCTGCCCTGCGGGGATTCGACATCGGGCGCTTTAATGAAGCGGTGTCAGCGGTGGTCATCTCTGAAACGGTGAGATGTGGTCATTCCCGTTACAGCGAGCAACAGGAGGGACGTCAGACCATGACCACAGTTCAGTTCTATCAGCTTGGCTCTTAAATTCGTGGAAACTTTTCAGGTTTGTGGTGTTAGACGTGTTTGTGGTTCGGCTGAAGGGCTGTTAAGGAACTTTCAGCCCTGTGAGATGTTGAACCAAGGCGGTGGAACGCAGACAGTGATGGTTGGAGGTTTCTGTTTCTGAAGACGTGTATGTATCCGTGCATCTGTCCGTGATTCCATCGCGTTCACTGGAGGTAGAGTCTCTTCAGATATACGAGGCTTTAACATGTGGATACCTGCTTCCATCAGCTTAAATGGTCTGTTACGCATCTCTCCATTCGGTGAGACACAGCAGTGACTCGGTTTTGTGTGTGTTATCACGATGGTTTAAGTTTAAACGCGCATTGAAAGAAGATAATGAAGAAAAACCCAGCTTTAGATATCTATCTATCTATATCCAACCATTAACATGCTCCTCCTGTCGTCGGGTTAAACACTGTGTTCATCAGAATGACATGTTTAGGATTTATTTAAATAAAAAAAACTGGTATATTTCCAAACTTTAATTCTCCGTGTACAGAACTGTGCCCTTTTTACTACATAGTGCACTGATTGGTGGTTTTAGTGTCCAAAAACGTGGACAATTTCAGTGCACTCAAACAATCCCACAAGGCACTGCAAAATTAGAGTATAGCCCATGTACAGGGGTTGGACAATGAAAGTGAAACACCTGGTTTTAGACCACAGTAATCTATTAGTGCGGTGTAGGGCCTCCTTTTGCGGCCGATATAGCGTCGGTTCGTCTTGGGAATGACATACACAAGTCCTGCACAGTGGTCAGAGGGATTTGAAGCCATTCTTCTTGCAGGATAGTGGCCAGGTCTCTACGTGATGCTGGTGGAGGAAAACGTTTCCTGACTCGCTCCTCCAAAACACCCCAAAGTGGCTCAATAATATTTAGATCTGGTGACTGTGCAGGCCATGGGAGATGTTCAACTTCACTTTCATGTTCATCAAACCAGTCTTTCACCAGTCTCGCTGTGTGTATTGGTGCGTTGTCGTCCTGATACACGGCACCGCCTTCAGGACACAATGTTTGAACCATTGGATGCACATGGTCCTCCAGAATGGTTCGGTAGTCCTTGGCAGTGGTAGGTAAGTCTTGCTGTCTTGGTCACAGATGCGCCGGCAAGACGTGCACCAACAATTTGTCCTCTTTTGAACTCTGGTGTGTCACCCATAATGTTGTGCTCTTACCCTCTGCTAATTAACCCTTCACACTCTGCTCTTACTGGTGCAATGTGTAGTTAATGAAGATTGTCCACCAGGTTGCTCCAATTTAGCCATGAAACCTCCCACACTACAATGACTGGTGTTTCAGTTTCATTGTCCGACATCTGTATATTAGTGGATAGTGGATATGCATAATGTACTGCATTGTTTGTTTAAAAAAAAATCCATATGAGGTAGTGTCTGAAATCGACATTTCTCAATTCAGTTCCCTATAAGTGCACTGTATAGTGAGTAATATAGTGAATGTGCAATTAGTCCCCACCTCTATCTCCACGTAACACTTTGTCATTCACATTCAGTTCGAACTTAAATGAATCCTTAGGTTTATAACATAAGCAACCTTAGCTGTCTGTATTGCCCTTTTAAGGCTTTGGAACACTGCAATTTCAAAGCAGAAATCCTAAGTTACGGTGTTACCTGTTTATTTCTCCCATGCTGCATCTTCAAGCACATGAAAAGATCCTGACGTGGACATGTTAACAAGGTGAAAAACCTGATTTTCACAGTAGGGGGAGGTTTAAGAAATAGATTTCTCTTTCATCATAAAGTTCCAGCCAAGATGTCAACATGTTTGGAAACTCAAACCAGAGAAGAACATCTTAAAGGGGTTTTTATCGTGTTTATAAACGTAAATGTTCATCTTACGCACCATGGTTCGGCTATTTCTCCACTAGAGATGTAAAAGTAGTCATATTTGATAATGGTTGAGGTTTCTATCTTTCATCCATTTAAGAAGACCAAAGCAATGAGGCACAGAGTAATGGTTGGAGATTTCCACCGCTTCATCCATTTAGCATGATCAAAGCACTGACACACACCCACACTGGTAGCTGCAGGTTTTTTTATGCTGTATATGTATGCTGATTCCATAACCTCCAATATGTGGTGTTAGTGGTCCGTGATATATATATATATATATATATATATATATATATTATACGTGTAGACATTTTCACTATGCCTTTATATTAGGAACAACTAATTATGCCCACGGTGGAGCAGCAGGTAGCGTCGCAGTCACACAGCTCCAGGGACCTGGAGGTTGTGGGTTCGATTCCCGCTCCAGGTGACTGTCTGTGAGGAGTGTGGTGTGTTCTCCCTGTGTCTGCGTGGGTTTCCTCCGGGTGACTGTCTGTGAGGAGTGTGGTGTGTTCTCCCTGTGTCTGCGTGGGTTTCCTCCGGGTGAATGTCTGTGAGGAGTGTGGTGTGTTTTCCCTGTGTCTGTGTGGGTTTCCTCCCACGGTCCAAAAACACACGTTGGTAGGTGGATTGGCGACTCAAAAGTGTCCATAAGTGTGTGTGTCGCCCTGTGAAGGACTGGCGCCCCCTCCAGGGTGTATTCCTACCTTGCGCCCAATGATTCCAGGTAGGCTCTGGACCCACCGCGACCCTGAACTGGATAAGGATTACAGATAATGAATGAATGAATAATTATGCTCCAGGGATTCTTGGTAGGCTCCGGCCCTACTGTGACCTAGAACTAATAAGTGACTAATAGAACTGAACTAGATAAGTTTCAGACAATGAATGAATGAGTAAATAATCATGATCTTCTGATGTCACTGTCAAAATATGCTCAATATGTTTCATTTGGATAAATATCATTATAATGTCTACCCTTATTAGGATCCTTGCTTCTATATTTTTTGGTGTTTCTGATGCTCAAGTAGTTTTAGAGATAAACTATGGTCAAATGTTTGGGGACACCTTGTCAGTGTTTCTTTTGAAGTTAACAAAATTGTCCACATTTGCTTTGGAAGCATTGTACGTTATTGTGCAAAAAGCTTTAACCTAGATGTTGGAACATACTGGTGATGGTTATTTCTGGTTTACCAATGCTACTCCCACTCATTCCAAAGATACTGTGGCTCTGTTTCTCCAAAAACAGTGTTCCCAAGCTCCACAGTCCAGTGCTTAAGGAATTTAACCTTCTCACAGTCATATGGCATTAAACATGACTTTAACCTCGTGCAGCTACAGAGCCTCTTTTTTTACGTTCTTTTTAATGGACATTTTAAAAAGCTGTGTGGGCACAGTTGAATGTCTCTGTCTACAATGGGCACACCTTTAAGTAGCCTTGAAGGCATTGACAAGCCACATGGAGGTTGAGATTTCCTTTCCCCAGATATGTAAATCTTCTTTCATCAAACTATATCAGCATCACTGGCTATCAACATTTGGCTGCAGTGTTACAGTATTAGTCTTGACATGTCTGCTCCGTGTGGTGGCTCATTGAAGAAACTCGTTCCGGTAACTAACTCTCAGTTGCATTCTGACAGTTAAATGTTCCTTGTTGAGGCCACCAGGTTTTGAACGGTATCCTGTGAAGTTTTTGCAGATGTACAGCTTTAACCTGGCGTAAAGGTTCATGAAAAATTCTTAAATGTTTTGTTAATCACTTATTAAAGTCTTAGATTGGTTTAAATAATTAAAAATGTGAGGGCTGTGGATTTCAGAATCAGTAAAATATCATGTGAAGACAAGTCAAGTGTTTGTTTTCATTCCTAATCAAAGCCAAGTGTAAAGTTAGGAATAAAATATAGTTCCCTTGCAAGATATTTTAGCCACATCACAATAATTACATCAAACCTAACCCTAATTACCGTTAACTTATTGTACAATATATGTACCTCTAATTTTTGGAGACTTATGTAATGCCCATTTTGTTTACCTGGGTTTTGTTTACATAAGAATGAACCTCACCAATACTTTAGCCACTCACTCTATTTGGTTCTGTCAGTTGAGTGTATTGGCCTTATAAAGATAAAAATATGATTTGTCACAATTATTCCTAAGAAAATGTGTCAATCATAAAATGGCAATTGTGACATGCCTTCCAAATTCATCTCATTGCCTTACTCTAATTAAAACTGGTCTGGTGTCCCCCCACAGGAGGCGCTCCCTCAGAAACCTGTTCCTAGCTAGCGTAGTTACCCCAAGTTCCAGCCACTTTAATTAAAATATTGGAGATCTTAGCTAACTCTAAATAAATAGAAGTACTTTAATCTACACATATTTGACTCCTGAAAATGGTTGATTTGAGTGAGTAATGTCCAAGACTTGCTTGACTTTAAAAGAAAATATGTTTTTATATAAAAACGTTTTTGTTTAAGTAGGTGCCAACACTGCTAAGATTATTAGCGCCCCCTAACTTCGGCCACCTCCCCTGCTTGTGACAGTCAAATGAGACAGTTACTACCACATTCAGTGGTTTTGAGAGGTTCACAATGGGATTATGTTTGTCCTGTGTTGGTATCCGTACTCTACATGTAAGGATTACAATGGCGGTAGATTTTCCCCTCAGAGAAAAGGAAGCTAACCGCTAAGCTAACTTTTACACTGAGGGAAATATCTGTCGCGAAATGGAAATGTGTTGTGTTTTACATGCAGTTTTGCACACAAAGAATTACAACACTGTTAGAGACACTTAAATATTGTTTAGATATGTGATTTCTTGCGAGACTGATGTTTAAATGCCCTACTAAGGCTTGAACTTATGTTTTATTGTTTTACCCAATGCGATTGGCGGAGAGAGGGCGGAATTGCGCCATATACGGCAGAGGCCGGAAATAGGGGACGGCCGGAGTTAGGGGAAAGACTTGTATATAATTACTTGGAATTTTTTAATAATAGGTCTCTAGTAAAGTATTCCTATACATTGACTGATCACTGGATTAGGAACACCTATGTTGTATCAACACATTGTGCACTATCAGCTCTACTGACCACGTCAGAGCAATTTATAGTTCTAAAGGTTGTCCACATGTTTCTCTTTTATTAAAAAAAGCCACCTTCTGATTTCTGAGCTATAGTAAACAACACATTGCTGGTTATGAATTACTCCAAATTATAATTTAATTATTAGACATCTCTTCTAAACGCCTAGTCTGTAAACAATTAGGAAGTATCTGATTCAAACTTTATTCAGCACAGAGCAAGGCCCTTATTAACCACTAATATTTAAAATTAGTATGTTATATTTAAAATTTTCCATTACTGAGGAATACAAATATAAATTTCATTAAATCTGAGGTACAGAGCCGTATTTGGAAAATACTGTGATACTGAATTTCATCGGCCTTCCCACTCCTCCAGCTGAGGATGTTGGACTACTCTTAAAGCAGGGTGGTGGATTTCTTGAAATAGAGTTGGACACATCCAGATTAGGCTATTGCAGCTTCTCAGTCTCCCTAATTGCATCCTTACGATGCACTCTGCCAGGTTTTGAATACGAAATGCTTCCCTATTCTCCCTATAGTGCACTGCACATAATATAAGAGCTAGTGGCCTTGCTGACCTCCTATAGTGTGCGGTATGATGAAGAGTAGGCCATTTCTAATTCAGCCACAGATGGCAAGCTTAACAGTAGCATGTTTTGGTGCAAGTATTTGATCATTTCACCTGGCAGTTTACAAAGTTCTCATTAATGGAGTAGAATACTGGGTTTGTATTTGGCATTTACATCTGACGAACGTTATCATGGTGAGTGGATCATAATCCTGTCAAGACATAGCATGTTTTCAGACGTGGAGACGTGGTCGCAGTACATATACACACACAGATCATGTTGCACTATGCTTATACAAAACACACAGATCCAATCACATTGCATGCTCTGCTACCATTGGCTCAGCATCTAGATCCCAACATCTTTCAGACACCAATTGTATAATAGTCTGCCATCAATCCAGGCTAAAGACAAGTCATCAGAAATGACTGATTGGTAGTGTGTGTTGCATGGAATGTATTATATCAGAGAGACTACTCTAGTTGATTAAACATGGAAAATGAGAATCATCCAAGTTTTAATGTTGTATCAAGCAGTAAACTGTAGTCTAGTTTATTTGATGTTGCATGTCTTGATGTGATTATTACACATGCTCACATTTGGATGACAGTTCTGAAAAGACAGACTGTGTTGCCTTTTTCAAATCCTTGCCACACTCTTCAGAATTTGACCATTATTTTTATATTTGTATTAGAGCCGTGTAAATTTTAAAGTGTGCAGGATGTGGTCCCCAGTGTTGAGATTGTATACGCCTCCTTGTTTCTACACTCACTGATCAGCTCCACTGATCACTAAGCAGCTGTACAATTATAGACTGTAGTCTGTCTGTTGCTCTGCATATTTTTTACCTACTTTCACCCTGTTCTTCAATAGTCACGACCACAACAGAGTATGATTTGGCTGGTAGACCATTAGCAGCACTGCAGTGACACTGACGTTGTGGGTATGTGTCTGTGTGTGTTGTGCTGGTACAACTGGATCAGACACAGCAGTGTTGCTGGAATTTTTAAACTCTTCAGTGTCACTGCTGGAGAATAGTCCAACTGTGTCCTGTGGGCAGCGTCCTGTGTCCGCGGATGAAGGATTAGAGGAAGACCAACACAAACTGTGTAGCAACAGATGAACTACTGTCTCTGGCTTTACATTTACAAGGATTACCAACAATGTAGGTGTGCCTATGTAGGAATGGACAGTGCCTGAAAGTGGGCAAAGTATGCAGAGAAACAGATGGACTACAGTCTGTAGAACTACATAGTGCTCCTGGATGGTCAGTGGATATGTGAAAATGGACTCAGTATAAAAACAAGGAGGTGGTAATAATGCTACAGTAGATGTGTGTGTGTGTGTGTGTGTGTGTGTGTGTGTGTGTGTGTGTGTGTGTGTGTGTGTGTGTGTGTGTTTCACCTCATGTCCCTATCTAGTCTCTAATGGACTCCCCATAAGTGAGCAGTTGCTGACAACAGCTGTAGTTCATCTCTTGACATCCCACACACTTTGATTGGGCCTACATGCTCAGAGAAGATCGATCACTGCCATTGTCCACTGATTGGTCCTCCGGGATCTTTTAGGCAGGTTGTGCAGGAAGCTGATTGCTATGGCAGATGTGGAGAAGAAAGACTGATGATGCTTTTTCACAGATTATTGGAAATGTGCTGTTAGAGAGGCCTAGCAGTTGCCCAGCAATTTCTCATATAGATATACCTTTGTACAGCCCTTAAAAGCAAGTAGTGCAGAAAGGAGCAAGGAAATAGGCTGTATTGAGGCTTGGTGTGTGACAAGATTCACCAGGTGCCACATTCAGTTCTCAGCATAGGCTGAAGGTAACACCCCCCCACCCCCCGTCTCATCACACCCCAACCCCACCCCAGAAACATACCCAAGTACACAAAATGACCCCCTGACGCCAACCCAACACAAGAAGCCATTTTCACCACGGACAACCCGGAATAACACCTGAAAAGCACAGGAAAGTGTGAGCCGCAGTGCATGTTGGGAGCTCCCCCATGAGTCGCAGCTCCTCTCTGTCCTTAGACGCTTGCCCATAAAGAGTAGTGTATTGTGTAGATTTGTTTAGCAGTGACACAATGTATATTTGCAAAAAAGATATATATATTCTGTATATTACAGAATATTTCCATTAAACGCAGTGCAAAAGTGTTTATTCATTCATCCATTCATTATCTGTAACCCTTACCCAGTTCAGGGTCGCGGTGGGTTCAGAGTCTACCTGGAATCATTGGGCGCAAGGCGGGAATACACCCTGGAGGGGGCGCCAGTCCTTCACAGGGCAAAAGTGTTTAATAATAGAATAATATTTTTGTTTGTTTGGCTTTTGATTTTTTTTGTCCCCCACCCCCAGAAAAGAGATGTAAATATTAATGTTGTGGCTGATAAATGTATTTATACTATTTCACTACAGTCTTTAACTGTATATAAGCTTTTTAGAGATTACACTTTTTTCTGACATGGATTGACAATTTTCAGCATTAATATAATATATATATATATATATATATATATATATATATATATATATATATATATATATATATATATATATATATATATATAATGTGTGTGTGTGTGTGTGTGTAACCCATATTTTGTAACCCAGAGATGTCAAATTACCCAAGGAACCTAGGCTAAGGGAAGTGTGTCAGCTTTCTTGTCCAAAAACAAATGCTACACTATTAGAAACTGTCCTGTGAGCTGCATTAATACTCATTAGTGCAGCATAGACGACAGTGTACGGTATCAGTGATGGGTTTGCTTTGTGTGCTTGAGAAACTTATGCCATATTCAGCTGCCCCTGGAGGCCCTAAAGCAGGAACTTTTATTAGGCTAAAGTCTTACACAGCATAAAGCTGTGAATAACAGATCCCTGTGGGGAGGGTAGTTCTGTTATGAAAAGGCTGCAGTAAAAACAAACTGGATTTAACTGGGGCTTCATCTTGTGTGAGTTCAGCTCCGTCAATGAGCATTTTATCTGCTGCTAAAAGCTCTTGGGTCAGGAGTGTAGAACAAGAATGAAGTAAAAACGAGCTAGCCACATTTGACTAGCCAAAATCAGCTAGACAACACACATTAGCCACATTCATCTATTCGCTGGCTAAAAGATACAAACCAGATAACTAGCATAATAAACTATTTCTTTACCTCACGGGGAATGAAATGCTTGTCAAAAAATCATTTAAACACTTATAAAATTAAACATTGTGTCATTTTACAATGATTTAATTAAAATTTTGGACTACATACCCATTATCAAACTATAACCTCCAAGTACCATCTATATCACAGAAACACGCACCACACACACACACAACTTGTATACTGTAGACATTACATACACAGTTACTGCTTACCTTTTTTATTGAAAGGGCTGAACTTAAAGGCTAAGCACCACTTAATGGACCTCCATGAATATTTCACACTATTTTAGTTACTGACAGATATAAGTATGAATTAAAATGAAAATAGCAGCTTAATTTGCTTTAAAACTGACAATTTTATTAAATTGACGGAAAAACCCGAGCTCGCTACGGAAATTCTTGAACGAAACCGTGACGTCACTGGTGGACAACAGCTGAACAACGCTGCCGTAAAACACCGTTATGACTGACTGTTATGACAGTATCTAGCTAAATAACCAACATTATTCACGACAATAGCCTAGCAATAAGCTAAACTCAAATTTAGAGGTACCGTTATTCTTGTAAATGTGATCGAAGTCGAACTCCAATTCATCCGACACTATAAACCTCCGTAATGCAGCTACGTAGCCGAGTATAATCTGAGTCACCGAGTTTAGCGAGTCAAGCTAACGTTAACTAACACCAACTAAAACAGGCGAAGTGAGTGTCCTTACCCTGTTTACCTCCATGTTACAGAGGCTCTTGAACACCTTTCGTTGGTGTCCTTACATGCCCATATTGTTGGAAAAGCGCCAGTGAAATGAGCTACAGATAACGGAGTGAGCGGAGGGTCCTTTCCAAAGTGCCCGTTTAAAGTGGACAAATTTAGTCCATTTTCTGGATATTTTGGGATCTTTGGGCCATTTGTGCACAGATGTCCCACTGTACATTGAATGATTGCAGCCAAAAACAACACACCTTTTCCTCATTTTGCATTAAATTAAGTGCAGCTTCTAGAGTGTTGTCCACCATCTACGTCACAGGCAAGACACCTATTAGAGTTTCCCAACACCGTTGGGGGACCAACGGTCTTTTCCACTGTATTTATTTGTTTGACACTTTCATAGAGCTGGTGCTTAGCCTTTAACCATGCATTAGAAATTACTTGTTTAGTTCTTTGGCAGTGTCCTTAATTATTTTTTTATGGCTTACCTGCTTTTGCAATCCACAAGCATGGCAAAACATTATTTTCTTGTGATGTTTACATATGTCCTCCATTTTGGATCAAGAGTACTGATGTACAAAGCCTTCAGGTCATCACAGTCAAATTAGCAGCACTGTTGGTCAAGGCGAATTCCATTAAAATGAATCACTGACTAAAGTCTAGTGTGACCAAAGCTTGAGGTCACCGTGCTTGTTGTAAAGTATTGGCTAGAGGGGTATAATGGCATGTGGAACAATGGAACTCAAGTAATGAAGCACCATTCAGTTCCTTTGGGATCAGTTGGAGTGGCGTTTGTGATCCAGAACTAATCATCCAAAATTAGTACCTCATTGTGGCTAGTGGCTGAAAGCAATAAAATTATTGGATGAATAAATTAATGACAGTTTCATTTATACAGCAGATTTATAGACACCCAAATTGCTTTACACTTCAGGAGTCATCTCAACCACCAGCAGTGTGCAGCCTCCAATATAAAAGCAGCCAGTCTGCATGAGTATGTTCACCACACACAAGCTGTTATATTGAGAGGATGAATAGGATGCCATTCGTGGCCACATTGGCAGATTTTGCCTAGGGATCTTTTATGCCCACAGAAAGTCAGCACCTTGGTTTTACATCTCATTCGAAGGATGGTGCCATTTGTTCAGTACAATGTCTTTGCACTCGGGCATTGGGATACACACAGACAACATGGACATCACCTCTGTTGGCCCAACTACCACCCTCTCCAGTAGAGTACTGGGATATAAATATCTTGATTTGTTTTAGTGTAAAGTTTTGCTTGATAATGATAATTTTGGGCAATATATTTCAATATACGTTCATTGCGATTCCCCGTCAGTACCTCAACAGAAGCAGCTGATCATGCTGCACACTTTAAGGTGCATTTACTCACACTATTATGATAAATGAGCGTACGAGAGTGTATGAAATAGAGAAAAATAGAATGTAATATTAATGTTATAGCCTCCTGTGTGTTCGGGGTGTATTTTTGGCGGCACATGCATTTTAATGAATGAATGAATGACTGAATGATACTTAAACATTTTTATATTCTAAGTTTTGCTTAAAGGTAATTGCTCTTTAAAGGAACACTATGTAGTATTTCTACCTTACAATTATAGCTTCTAAATGGTGGTAATGTTCCACAGAGCCTTAATAGGGAGAATAGAGCTTCTTCTGTGGCTACGCCGGGTCCTCTGCTGGTTTACTGCACTAAGCCACTTCTGAATCACGGAGTGGAGGACTCTTGTGAGAAATGGGTAACGCTTAACGGAACATAGCTCACAGGTGGATGGTTGCCGAGCTACAAGAGGAATCTAGCTTGGTATTCCCTGTAGGGACATTATATTGACCAGAAAAATGGCTCTTGTGACAGGCTTAGAAACTTACCTCACGTTCAGGGAAAATCCAAGGTCATTTCCTCACGCAAGGTGGATTTTTCTTAACACAATTTATATCTTTCCTTGGCACAATGTTTTTACTCATTCACAAGAGCACTTTTCACAATGCGGAGTGGTTTTGTTTGATTGTTTGTTTTGTTTTCTCCTCTGACCATAGATCTGACTTATTCATTTTGGGATTGACAAATTTATCTTGTTAACATTTATGGTCATATTGCATAACTACTCCAGCAGCCACCCAAAATCCCCTAGAAGGTCTCCCATCCAAGTACTTGCCTAAGCCTTCTTAGCATCTTTGGATTTGCATGTTCTGATATTTACACATTATATCTGCTGCCAAATCCACACAGCAATGTTCCATCATCTAGTTTTCCCTGAAAAGCAGAGGCTGTTACTGCAGTAAAGAAACACAAACTACCTGTTAATATATTTAATTTATGAAATGTTGGATGAATAACTGGCTGTGTATATATATATATATATTCTAGTGCATTTTAATTATTCCAAAAAGACTTACCCTAGTATAACTTAGGGCATGGAAAATGGAAATTACTGCAGTAAAGTTTATTGCAACAAATATAATTTCAAAGGAGAAGCCTCTGTGCTGAATTAAACAGGATCTGCAAGATATATCAAAGTATATTTTGACCGTTTTTACATTTACAGTTACAATAATAATGTACAACATTAACCATTAATACATAATTCTAGATAGAAGTACAAGTACTCTTCTATTTCACTGCTTTCTCTGTCCAGTATACATGCCTCAACACATCAGCTAATTAAACAGCCGTTCAGTTCAGAATATGTAGAGTGAGTGTACATAAATTATGCAAGTGCAAGATTGCGAGAACCTATACTGAGTTTCAGTAAACCAGATTTAACCCTTTGAAAAGTGACAGGGTATCAGACAGAGAGGGTTGTGGAAAAAAAAGTCAAAAGTGCCTGTCAGTGTGGAATGAAAATCACATAAATATATATTTAAGGGGTAACACAGTGGCACAACCGGTAATGTCACTGTCACACGACTCCAGGGTCCTGGGGTCATGGGTCCAAACATAATCTTATGTGCTGATGTCACCATTCCAAAAAAAATGGCCGTTACTGTGTTATTTTCATGATAGCAGTTAAATGACTTTGCAATCGAAATTAAATATGAAGCAAACTCACTATAATAATAACTGTCAGAAACAAGATAGAATGGATTAACCAGGCTAGTTAGATTACTGAAGGTGGGGCTAGTAACACAACTGGTTCCTTGTTGGTTAAGTGCACTGTTGGCCTTAAAACAACCCACAATCACTTCATCAATTTTCTGGCACAGTAAAATTTGTAGTTATATTTCTGGGTTTGTTTGTTTGTGTGTGTTTCTTCCAACAAACCCTAGAAATGAAAATGCCTTTAAATGTCAATAAGGCCTAAATATGGGCGGCACGGTGGCGCAGCAGGTAGTGTCGCAGTCACACAGTTCCAGGGACCTGGAGGTTGTGTGTTCAATTCCCGCTCCGGGTGACTGTCTGTGAGGAGTGTGGTGTGTTCTCTCTGTTTCTGCGTGGGTTTTCTCCGGGTGACTGACTGTGAGGAGTGTGGTGTGTTCTCCCTGTGTCTGCGTGGGTTTCCTCCGGGTGCTCCGGTTTCCTCCCACAGTCCAAAAACACACGTTGGTAGGTGGATTGGCGACTCAAGTGTCCGTAGGTGTGAATGAATGTGTGTGTGTATGTCTGTGTTGCCCTGTGAAGGACTGGTGCCCCCTCCAGGGTGTATTCCTGCCTTGCGCCCAATGATTCCAGGTAGACTCTGGACCCACCGCGACCCTGAACTGGATAAGGGTTACAGACAATGAATGAATGAATAAGGCCTAAATATTGTGATAATTGTTGTGAAAATGACCACCTCCCTGCACTCACACTTCACTTCTATATCATTGTGTCAACACATTTTTACTTAAAAGCTGAAATTCTACTCTTTTTGTTTTAGTATTTATATATTTAAAGAAACATTATGAAGTGTATTTGCATCAAAATTACAGCTTCAAAATCATTCTGATGCTCCACTGACTTGTAGTAGGGATAATGGAGCCTTCTATCATGTGCTCAGAACTGCAGAAACTGCACTATGTAACTTTTGGGGGAGTGTAGGAGACTACTGCCCCTCCACCTCCCCCTTCATTTCAAGACCATGCTGTAAAAGTGAATTAAACTCTGCAGGAGGAGCCCAGGAGCAAAAATACCAAACCTTATCCTTGTGTTCCTTTAACTAGATCAGTGTATTTCTTTTAGATTTAGATTTCTTTTAGATTTCTTAATGAAATAACTTTGTCATCTAGGTACATATTTTGTAATTCACTCCGAGTCCCTCAGAGAAGGATTATGGATTTGTGGGGTTGGGTGGTGCATGTTTGCATGGTATCTAAGTGCATGCATTGAGTTTTATAGTTTCCATTTGGTAGGACTCTAGGGGCTGAACAGAAAGCCTTTTTCTGTCTTGCATCTGGATCAATTTTGCTTTTCAAATGTGCAATGCAAAAATGTCTTAACTGACAGCTGGCCAGCGTCTTCAGTTCCACACTTGGACGTGTTTACATGAAGCAACCTGCACATTCCTGAGCTTACAGCTTATTTTGGCATGACTAACACTGAAAGACATTTTCATGTGGCGCATTAACTGTGCTCGATTGCTTCAGCTATACGTACACTGCACTGATCGCCTTTAACCTCTCTCATTCTGAAGTACCTTTTATAACATCATAAATGTTTTTGGACGTGTGTATTGTGAAATGGCTTTCACTGCACAAACCATAACAAATCATATCGAACACACTTTACTGCAGTTATTCACGATTAAATCACAATGTTGTAAATAAAGTCATTAAGAGTGATTTGATTGAGTGAGAATTGTTCAAGGTGATGGTGATATGAATCATGCCTCTGGAGTGTTTAATGGCTCTAAAAGTATCCTCACAGAAATCTCTTATATTAAATGGTTACAAGTACAGTGAGGAATAATTTGACAATAAAAAAACAATGTAGGAAAATGTACTGTAAGAAAACATGAAAATTATTTAGATATTAATAAATAAATCTCTTGATATCCCTGAGTTTAACAAGTGAAGAGTGCTGTTTAGAATATTCATTCATTCATTGTCTGTAACCACTTGGCCAACTCAGGGTCAAAGTGGGTCTGGAGCCTACTCGGAATCACTGAGTGCAAGGTGGGAACACACCATGTTTAGAATATTCATTAATTATCTGTAAGCGCTTATCCAGTTCAGGGTCGCGCTGGGTCCAGAGCCTACCTGGAATCATTGGGTACAAGGCAGGAATACACCCTGGAGGGGGCGCCAGTCCTTCACAGGGCAACACACACACTCACACATTCACACCTACGGACACTTTTGAGGAAACCAGAGCACCCAGAGGAAACCCATGCATACACAGGGAGAACATACTACACTCCTCACAGACAGTCACCCGGAGGAAACCAACACAGACACAGGGAGAACACACCACACTCCTCACAGACAGTCACCCGGAGGAAACCAACACAGACACAGGGAGAACACACCATACTCCTCACAGTCACCCGGAGGAAACCCACGCAGACACAGAGAGAACACACCGCACTCCTCACAGACAGTCACCCAGAGCGGGAATTGAAGGTCCCTGGAGCTGTGTGACTGTGACACATACCTGCTGCGCCACCGTGCCGCCCACATGTTTAGAATATCAGCTTCAAAAATAAAAAGAAAATTCTTCCCAAAATATTGACCTCAGTGTTAAAATAAGTGTGTGTGTGTGTATATGCGCACCGTAAAACACTGTCATTAGTAATTTTGCCTATTGCAGTGTACAGATTGTTAGAGATTTAAGTACTCATTTTAAAAACTTGGCGTAGAATTAAATAAAGCCTGCAGTATAGTCGTAACTCCTGCTGTGAATTTGAAAGGAAAACAGTTGTAGATTTGTAGCCTTTAGATATTCCTGCTGAGCTGGTTGGAGAACATTTTCTCTGGAGCTCAAGCACTTACTTTAGATCAGAAAAATGGCTTAATATTAACCTTAATGAGGATGACATTAATCCTGTGCCTCTGGCTCAATAAACTTCGGCATTGTTTCCATCTCTAAATTCTTGTTTTATTAAATTTTATGAAATCAGCAGTGTGCAAAGTGGACTAAACCTTTTATTGCAGGAATTGTTTTGTTACCACAGTGAAATATAAAATAAGTAAGTAATTAGAGGTAAAAGTATCTTTGCAAACAGCAACTTGAGTAGGCTTTCAAAAGTTGCAGCTTATAAAATTACTTAAGCACTTAGAAAAGTCTAGAACTGCAGCAGAACCTCTTAATACATCCAGCACCTGTCAACACAGGAACTTAAGTTGATTAGACTGTAGTCTTCTATTTTTAGATTCTTTATGTCTGAAGTAATATGCTAAAGCTTCAGAGGGAGGGACGTGAACAGCAGTAGAACAGGTCAGGTATTAACTCCACACAAGGAAATGAAGAAAATGAATGTAAAATACTATGATGCAACTGAGAAAATGTAGATTTCCACATTTAGGTAAATTACATATTGAACTAAACTAAAAATACTATTCATTCATTCATTCATCCATTATCTGTAAGTGCTTATCCAGTTCAGGGTCGCGGTGGGTCCAGAGCCTACCTGGAATCATTGGGCACAAGGCCTTCACATTGCAACAAAGACACACACACATTCACTCACACACTCACACCTACGGATACTTTTGAGTCGCCAATCCATCTACCGACGTGTGTTTTTGGACTGTGGGAGGAAACCCACACAGACACAGAGAGAACACACCACACTCCTCACAGACTGTCACCCGGAGGAAACCCACGCAGACACAGGGAGAACACACCAAACTCCTCACAGACAGTCACCCGGAGGAAACCCACGCAGACACCGAGAGAACACACCACACTCCTCACAGACAGTCACCCGGAGGAAACCCACGCAGACACAGGGAGAACACACCACACTCCTCACAGACAGTCACCCGGAGGAAACCCACGCAGACACAGAGAGAACACACCACACTCCTCATAGACAGTCACCCGGAGGAAACCCACGCAGACAAAGAGAGAACACACCACACTCCTCACAGACAGTCACCTGGAGGAAACCCACGCAGACACAGAGAGAACACACCACACTCCTCACAAACAGTCACCTGGAGGAAACCCACGCAGACACAGGGAGAACACACCACACTCCTCACAGTCACCCGGAGGAAACCCACGCAGACACAGAGAGAACACACCACACTCCTCACAGACAGTCACCCGGAGGAAACCCACGCAGACACAGAGAGAACACACCACACTCCTCACAGACAGTCACCCGGAGGAAACCCACGCAGACACAGGGAGAACACACCTCACTCCTCACAGACAGTCACCCGGAGCGGGAATCGAACCCACAACCTCCAGGTCCCTGGAGCTGTGTGACTGCGACACTACCTGCTGCGTCACTGTACCTCCCAGTGTACCATCATTTAAGATCAATTTCATCACCATAGGTTTGGTCTATAACACACAGTACTGGAAATCTCACCAATAGAATAATCATAATTATTTTAAGAAGACGTATTACTCCATATTGCAGGTAGTTTGAGCCAAACAAACAGAAGTGAAGGGTGGTAATAACTTACCAATTTGAATTTTGGTTATTAAACAGGAGACAGATTTCAACTGTGATCCAAGTCCAGTGCTTATAGTTGTTAGATAGATTTACAGCCATTTATGCGTGTTTATTTTGGAAGGTATAGCTATGGTGCATTTAAGAAAAAAAAAAACAGATCTGTGTTTGGGTTCTTATTCAGTGTGATTACCCTATCTCTCTTGATAAGTGGTTGCAATATGCTGTTAATTAAGTTGAACATCGTGTTGTCTTTTTCCCTGAAGCCTATTCTGCTTAAAATACCTTTTCAAGGATCTCCTGACTATTTAGCGCTGAGCTTCATAAACAGACGCATTTTCAGAAGTGGTGCTAGGTTAGTACTGTAACCAATCAGCATGCAACCGACCAAATCTTAGTAGATGCAAATCAGATGGTCTCTTTCACTTTCTCCCCTCCTCCCACTGCTTCTCTCCAGTCGATCATCTCTCCTTCTGTCGCTCTGCCACTGGAATGAAATATTAAGCAGAAAGTCTGTCTCCTTCTAGTTTTCTTTTAATACATCTCTTATCTCATGTTTCCCTCTCTAATGGCTCTGCTGTGCACTCATTCTGTTTGTGTCCTTACATCTCTCTCTCTCTCTCTCTCTCTCTCTCCTTACATCTCTCTCTCTCTCTCCTTACATCTCTCTCTCTCTCACACACTCCTTAAATCTCTTTCTCTCTCTCCTTACATCTCTCTCTCCTTACATTTCCCTCTCTCTCTCCTTAAATCTCTCTCTCTCTCTCTCTCTCTCTCTCCTTACATCTCTCTCACATTATCTGACTTTATATCACTCTCCCCGTACATCTCTCACTCACTCTCTTAAATCTCTATCCCATTTCTCTCTCTCTCTCTCACACATCTCTCTCTCTCTCTCTTCTTACATCTCTATGCCATTCTCTCTCTCTCTCTCTTTCTCTCTCTTTAAGCACCTCTGTTGTTGTTTGTCTTTTTAGCTTTTGTAAAAACCAACAAGCATTTAACATTTTTCAGACTGACTTTTACACTTTTATTTTAGCACTGTTTATCTCTGCCATTACTACAGGGAGAGAAGAGCGTGTGTGTGTGTGTGTGTGGTAGATGGAGGGTGAGAAGGAGTGAGAAGTAGAAACTGCTCAGAAACAAAGAGGATGAAAAACTGAAATAGCTGGAGACTCAAGTGATGGGAAGAGAGAGTGAGATAATAATAATCAGACACCCAGACCGGTTCTTCACTGGGTTGTTCCTGCTGTGTTTATTCATTGTTTCCATGGAAACTACCTCCATGTTTGGCAGATGAGAGTAAAACTGGTAAAGCATCAGTGACCATATCCATTCGTCCATGAGCTGGAAAATCAAAACTCTTCCTCCAGTGCAGTCTGAAGTGAGATGACATGTCCATCATTTCCTGTCAGCGTGAGGTAGGTTCACGGACTTAACAGTGACAGTTCAGCTGCTGTGATTTTAAATCAATCAAATGGATTAAATGGATTTTTATTTTTAAAGCACTTTTAAGAATGGACATTGTCACAGACTATTTATTATAATGTTATTTCATTTTTTTGTGTGCTCAAAATAAAATACATTTTTATTAATTTTGTATTGAATAGTTCTTCTGTAGTGTTATGAATTATTGACATATGTCATGAACAGTTATCATCATCATCATCAGATTGTTTCTTTGTGTGAACAGATTGAAAAAGTAGTTTGTTTATACAGTACTCTTTGTACAAAATGGCAATTAAAAGTGCTTTACAAAAAAAATGTAAAGGTGATTAAAATATTTCAAAAAGACATTAAAATATGAATTAAAAACTGAAAGGAAAATAAAGTAGCAAAATAAAAGACGTGATTAAAATGATTCAAATTTATTATAAAACAAACAAATAAACAATTAAAATAGGATTAAAAGACAGATTTAAAAAAAGGTGTTTTCCTGCACCCTAAATGAGGAAGAGCTCCTCTAAGCTATTAACCTATTGTTGAGATACTCATTCATTGTCTGTAATTGCATATCCTGTTGAGGGTCCAGAGCCTACCCGGATTCATTGGGCTCAAGGCAGGAACACACCCTGGAGGGGGCATCAGTCCTTTGCAGGGCGACAAACTCTCACACATTCACTCACACGCTTACATCTATGAGTCGCCAAACCACCTATCAACGTGTGTTTTTGGACCGTGGGAGGATACCAGAGGGCATTGGGAGAACACACCAAACTCTTCACAGACAGTCACCCGCAGGAATCCCACGCAGACACAGAGAGAACACACCACACTCCTCACAGACAGTCACCCGGAGGAAACCAACACAGACACAGAGAGAACACACCACACTCCTCACAGACAGTCACCCGGAGAAAACCCACGCAGACACAGAGAGAACACACCACACTCCTCACAGACAGTCACCCGGAGAAAACCCACGCAGACACAGGGAGAACACACCACACTCCTCACAGACAGTCACCCGGAGGAAACCCACGCAGACACAGAGTGAAGACACCACGCTCCTCACAGTCACCCGGAGGAAACCCACGCAGACACAGGGAGAACACACCACGCTCCTCGCAGACAGTCACCCGGAGGAAACCCACGCAGACACAGGGAGAACACACCACGCTCCTCGCAGACAGTCACCCGGAGGAAACCCACGCAGACACAGGGAGAACACACCACGCTCCTCGCAGACAGTCACCCGGAGGAAACCCACGCAGACACAGGGAGAACACACCACGCTCCTCGCAGACAGTCACCCGGAGGAAACCCACGCAGACACAGGGAGAACACACCACGCTCCTCGCAGACAGTCACCCGGAGGAAACCCACGCAGACACAGGGAGAACACACCACGCTCCTCGCAGACAGTCACCCGGAGGAAACCCACGCAGACACAGGGAGAACACACCACGCTCCTCGCAGACAGTCACCCGGAGGAAACCCACGCAGACACAGGGAGAACACACCACGCTCCTCGCAGACAGTCACCCGGAGGAAACCCACGCAGACACAGGGAGAAGACACCACGCTCCTCGCAGACAGTCACCCGGAGGAAACCCACGCAGACACAGGGAGAAGACACCACGCTCCTCGCAGACAGTCACCCGGAGGAAACCCACGCAGACACAGGGAGAAGACACCACGCTCCTCGCAGACAGTCACCCGGAGGAAACCCACGCAGACACAGGGAGAAGACACCACGCTCCTCGCAGACAGTCACCCGGAGGAAACCCACGCAGACACAGGGAGAACACACCACGCTCCTCGCAGACAGTCACCCGGAGGAAACCCACGCAGACACAGGGAGAAGACACCACGCTCCTCGCAGACAGTCACCCGGAGGAAACCCACGCAGACACAGGGAGAAGACACCACGCTCCTCGCAGACAGTCACCCGGAGCGGGACTTGAAACCACAACAGCTCCCTGTGTGAGCTGTGTGACTGCTTTAAAACCTCCAAGAGTTCATAAAGCTTAGGATAACATTGACTTTAAGTCTTTTCCAGCACCCTTAGTGAAGAAAAGCACAAGATTGTACCGCTTTTAAATAATGAACATCAGCCCTAACTGAATAATATCTCACTTTGGAGTAATATCAATGTCTAAGTTGTTAAATAGGACTGAAGTATGTTGATCAAAATGGCATATTTCACTTAATAAATATATAGATATATAAAACAATTGGAATAATTACATTTAATATACTTTTGGTCACTGTAGCCATTACCCTTCAATATAATTTACCCAAATAATAGTGTTTTCAGTTATATACACTTGTGTGTTTATGATTGGTTCTGTAGTAGGGTGGTTAAAATAGCTCTCTTTGTATTCAAGAGACTGGATATTCCGGTTGTGTCATCCACCAACAGCACAGTCAGCCTTAAGAAGCCTACCTCTCCTTCTTCCCTTCTTTCTCTCTCTCCCTCAACTTTGATAATCGTCAAAAGAATCTGAGGCAAAAAAATAAATAGACTTGTTCAAACTGGAGTTCAAGGTCATTATTAAAGATACAGGGAGAATGGGACTCTACTGAACTTTGCCGTCTGCAAGACTCCGTATCCTGCTAAAATCATCACCATCAGGTAAACAGTAGCTATGGCAAGCTTGAACCCTTTTAAGAGACAGAAGAAACGCTTATGGGTCTGAAAGGTTGTGGTGGGGATGCCTGGGGTGACTTGGGTGGTGAGAAACGGAACATTTCTATTACTTTTTAAACAAAAATGTTTCTTTAAAAATATATATATTGTTATTAAAATGTTTGTAATTTTCCATGAAATAACTTTTCTTATTTTTCTGATTGTGAAAATAACAGCTTTTTATTGACTGATATTTGCCTGGCAAATGTATAAGGGAAAGGTGGTCTCTGACTTTCTCATAGCTCTGTGTCTATGATCACGACTTTGTGAATAGGCTATTGACTCCAACTCTGTGAACATGCTGTAATGCAGTTTTTATAACTTCTATGCAAAATTAATGATGTTCTGACGTATACTGCCAAGTGAGAATAGCCCAAACACACTGTTATTCTGTTTATGTATAATCATAATAATAATAATAATAATAATAATAAGCTTGAAAATACCATAAACACATTTTTATGAATAGCCATAATGTAACTATGGCAACTGAATTAAGAATAGATCAGATTCCATGCTGAAGATATTGTTGAAATCAGAGCTGAGCAGAAATGTTTGTGTAATAAGGCAATGTGACCCAACTCTAATAGCCTTTATGGAGTGAGTGCTATAGATAAATTATTGAGTGGATTTTCTTTCTAATTGTGTATTCCAGGCACATTGAAGAGTGTGTGTCGTCCCCTGCTGGCCATGCTGAGTGTGTGCACGGTGCTGCTGGTGGTTGTAAATACTGCTGTGTACTCCACAGACTCAGATTCTCATACACACCGGCACAGACATGACACCAATCTGGAAATCTGTATCCTTACTGTGTGTGTGAGTGGGTGACTGACTGACTGACTGACTTAGTTAGTTAGTTAGTTACTTAATTACTTTTTTAATTAGTTACTTTGTTACGTACTTAGTTACTTTGTTAGTTATGTACTTAGTTATTTTGTTAGTTACTTACTCAGTTGGTTACTTAGTTACTTTGTTTGTTAGTTAATTAGCTACTTGGTTAGTTACTTGGTTACTTATTTACTTACTTAGTTACTTGGTTAGTTAGTTAATTGGTTACTTAGTTACATGGTTACTTTTTTAGTTACTTGGTTAGTTAGTTACTTGGTTACTTAGTTAATTAGTTACTTGATTATTTAGTTACTTGGTTACTTAGTTACTTTGTTAGTTACTTGGTTACTCACTTAGTTACTTGGTTAGTTAATTGGTTACTTAGTTACGTGGTTACTTAGTTACTTTGTTAGTTACTTAGTTACTTGGTTAGTTAGTTAGTTACTTGGTTATTTAGTTACTTAGTTACTTGGTTACTTTCTTAGTTACTTGGTTACTTACTTAGTTACTTACTTACTTAGTTTTATGAGTGAATAGTCCAGTTAAGCATCTTTGCTTGCAGGTACCTGATATAGGAGTTTATAAATACTCATTATAGTTACTAAATTGTCCACCCATTGTGAAACCAGGCATTCGGCGTTAAACACATCTTTTGTAATCTCTGTGGAAAAGCATGAATTGAAAATGACATACAGCAATTATTTAATGCAATGAATGGATGTTTTAATAGGCTCACGTTTATCTATAAATAGCATGAAATAACTTAATAAAATAGGATACTTTTATACAGCACCTATTAGAGGAGGAGATGAAATTTAGAATGTCATTAATGCACCGTAACACATTGCTTACAGATTTCATGTTTATGGGATAGTGTTTTTAATACATAACTATGTAGTGTACTACGACATTCACAGATATCTGTGACTCTTTCTAGAGACAATAGGGAGATTGAGGGATAATTTGATAGTAACATGCATCACTAATGTCTGGTAAATCACTTTTATTTACCATTATATATTGTTATGCTGATAAAGGTGAGCTGTTTTGTTTGTAGCCACCATCAAGAGTAAAACTGAAGTACTGGAGGACTTTGTAGTTCTACAATTACAGAGTCCATCTGTTGCTCTGTACACATTTTTGCCCCCTTTCACCCTGTTGTTCAATGGTAGAAACAAAAGAACTGGGGAAAACCTGAAAATAAATTACACAGAGCAACAAATGCAAATATAGTCTGTAATTATAAAAGCACTGGCGCTATTATAGAGTCAGAGGAGCTCTGAGAACTGACAGTGAGTGTAGAAACAAGGAGGTGGTTATAATCTTACAGTTGATCAGTGTAGATGTGTGGGGTAGGGGTGGGTGATATGGCCCTGAATTAATATCACGATATTTCAGTGTATGTTGGCGATAAGAAAAATACTGTATTCACTATTGCAACAAAATCAATGTTATATTAATATGAATGCTGTTCAATTAAATATATTTAATATATATTTATAATATCAAAGGCTTCTTTCATTTCTAACATAGTACCATGGTTTATTCCTCCACCTCAGAGCCACTTTCCACTGTACTTCACTGTGGCTAAATGACTCATGTAATGAATGCATGCCGTATTATGGGTAACTGCATGATATCATTACGAATAACAGTAATGTCACTATTGATTTTATCGTTTTAGAATTGTGATGAAGTTATTGTGAATGCTGGGATACGGCACAGCCCTAGTGTTGAGTAAATGTGTGTAATAAGTAGAGGTGTGTGTTATTTTTCCTGAGCGTGTGCACATCAGACAAGCGTCTGTTTGAGACGAAGAGGAAGGATCAGCTGAACGCTCTGAAGAACCTGGTGGAACTCAGTGATATCAACCAGCAGTACAAGATCATAGACATCATGCTGAAAGGACTTTTCAAAGTAAAATTCACTGTCCTCCTTCACTCGTCGCCTTATTGTGGCTCTCTTTTATGAACAGAGCAATAAAGTAGGACAAAAGATGAATAGTGGTTATATCACAATCACAGATTTAAAAAAGAACACAGGAGCTGCGATTATAAACATTAACTGACACTACGTGCATGAGGCTGGAGAAATGGTTTTGTTTCTTTACAAAAATACAGGGCTAAATCCTAATTAATCAGGTTTAAATATTTAGTTAAATAATTAATTTCAGATTAATATATAATCACTATATCGGTCTGAAAATGTACATGCTTTAGACAGACCAGCAATGAGGGGGTTAAACAAGAACTCACTGTCTTAGTCCTCTCAAGGACAGTAAAAAAAAAAATCATCTGTGTGTGTGTGTGTGTGTAATCAGGTATTAGAGGATTCCAGAGCTGTTCTGGTAGCTGCTAACTTGCAGCCAGATGATCCTTTCCCTTTGGACGACAAAATTAAGGAGGGTGAGTCTCCATCAGATCTTTGATGTTGTATAAGCCGAAGTTTATTTTAAGGGTTGAGAAGTAGGTGAGATGTAGATTTGTGTCCAGCTAGTTTATAAGTAAAACTCTTTTTCAGTTAATATAACCCCCCACTCCTCTCTCTCTTTCTTTATTTGTCTCTCTTTCTCTTTCTCTTCTCACTCTCTCTTCTCCCTCCCTCTCTCTCTTCCTCTCTTCTCCCTCTCTCTCTCTCTCTCCTTTCTCCCTCTCTCTCTTCTCCCCCTCCCTCCCTCTCTCTCTCCTCTCTTCTCCCTCTCTCTCTCTCTCTCCTTTCTCCCTCTCTCTCTTCTCCCCCTCCCTCCCTCTCTCTCTCCTCTCTTTTCTCTCCCTCTCTCTCTCTCTTCCTCCCTCCCTCCCTCTCTCTCTCTCTTCTCCTTCCCTCTCTCTTCTCCCTCTCTTCTCTCTCTCTCTCTCTCTTTTTCTCTCTTCTCCCTCCCTCTTCTCTCTCCCTCCCTCTCTTCTCTCTCTCTCTCTCTCTTCTCTCTCTCTTTTCCCTCCCTCTCTCTCTTCTCTCGTCTCCCTCT
The DNA here is from genome assembly GCF_029633855.1 of Hoplias malabaricus. Lineage (NCBI taxonomy): Eukaryota > Metazoa > Chordata > Actinopteri > Characiformes > Erythrinidae > Hoplias > Hoplias malabaricus. The sequence goes on along the minus strand of NC_089805.1, from coordinate 2,346,747 downwards.
CTCTCTCTTTTCTCTCTCTCTCTCTCTCTTCTCCCTCCCTGTCTCTTCTCTCTCTCTCTCTCTCTCTCTAGCTTATTCCCATGTTGTGGAGAACACAGCATTTTTTGGAGATGTTGCATTACGGTTTCCACGGATTGTCCATCATTATTATGACCGCAACCCAGAGTGGGGTGGCCTTCTGCGCTGGGGGCTGAGGTTCTGTAACTTAACTGGAGTGTTCACAGAGGGACCTCACCAACATGTCCTCACTCTGGTGGGTGTGTATTTGTGTGTATATGTGTGAGTGTGAGATACACCTACCATGTATCTACCCTCATTGTCCATTTTATCAGATCCATTGACTCTATGAAAGCACTTTGTAGTTCAACGATTAGAGGAGCAGGTTTGATTTGGGCGGTGGATCATTCTCAGCAGGGCGGCATGGTGGCTCAGCCAGTAGTGTCGCTGTCACACAGCTCCAGTTTCCTGGGGTTGTGGGTTCGAGCCCTGCTCTGGGTGACTGTCCATGTGGGTTTCCTCACACAGTCCAAAGAACACACGTCAGTAGGTGGATTGGCGACTTAAAATTGTCCATCTGTGGGAGTGAGTGTGTGTCACACTGCGAAAGACTGGCGCCCCCTCCAGGGTGATTTCCTGCCTTGTGCCGTTGATTCCGGATAGGCTCCAGACCCACCATGACTCTGAAATGGATGAGCAGTTGCAGACAATGAATGAATGAATCATTCTCTTCACTGTAGTGACACTGACATGGCGGTGGTGTGCACTGGTATGAGAGGATCAGACACAGCAGTGCTCCTAGAGTTTTAACCATTGTGTCCACTCGCTGTCCACTGTCGGTCCAGCAGTGACACTGAGGGGAAGCAGCATTGCTGTGTTTGATCCACTCGCACCAACACGACACACCACCACGATGTCAGTGTCACTGCAACACTGAGAATGACCCACCCACCAGTGGGTGTCCTGTAAGAGTCTTGAACATTTAAAAACAGTGGGGCCAACAAAGAGAAATAGATGGACTATAGTCTGTAATTGCAGAATCTACAGAGTGCTCCTATGTGGTCAGTCGAGATAAAGAAATGGACAGTGTTTGTAGATACAATGTGTTTGTTCTTAATCCAGTGACCATTGTATAATAATGAATTTAATAGTAAAAGTGCAACAAACTGGATGCAAATTAAAACAGTAACATGGCTAGGGTCTACATTAATACAAACCATGTTTCAGCTGGTAGCAGCTCAGATTGTTTTCTCTCTTTGCTCTCACTCAGTTTTTTCTGTGTAATAAGTGCTTTATTTTTTACATGACAAGAAAACCATAGAAAATCTGTTTTTTTTTTTTTCAGATGTCTCAAGAGCTAGGCATAATAGAAAAATCTGCAGATTTCACCAACCCCTACCGCACAGAGAGAGATGATGTGAGTCCTACACACACACACCCAAACACCCACACACACAAATACACAGGGTATGAACATTAAGGCTATCTGACATTTTAAATATAAAAGCCGTGGCCGAATAACGGGGACCTCTGAGGGCCTCTTGCGTGGCAGGCGCTCTGCTCCATATGTTCATAGTGTGCACTTCCCTGCCGAGTGTTTATTCAGAACCTGCTTTTTCTTCTAGAAGCAGCTCTTGCCTCTGAAACACACCGGCAGTCCCTGTTTTATTAAAGAATTTCCTGTAAACTGGGATTGTTTTTGCCACTGCTGGTCGACCCACATGACCTGACAATTCAGCTACTTCCTTCACACTGGGCTTTGGCAAAAAGGAGTGATTGCATTCGGGCACCAATCATTAACACCTGCTTTGTGACCCATTTTCCACATATCACTCATTCACTGCACTGTACCACCTCTTCTCAATCGATGAATCCCTGTGGGAATTTATAGCCAGATCATCCTTATGCAACACCATCTGCAGGAACCTGAATTTATTACCACCTTAAACATGTCCAGTGAACTTGTGTACATAGTGTGTTCCAGAAAATTGCAAGACGTTTTGATGTTTGCCAAAGAATATTAACAATTAATTGGTTAATAAATGAATCGGTTTGCCCCTGCAGCATTTAGTATAATCCATGTCACAGTTAGACAGTTAGCCAACTCCGTGCTCCATAGCTCTGTGCTTTCCCCTTGACCCAGAGCTATCAAGAGTTTTCTGCAGTGGGGCTCAGTTTCATCAGCTCTGTTCTTGCCTCGAGAGTTTAGTTCAAATTGAGTTACTGCTGCAGGGTTAAATGCACCAAGACATTTCAGCTGGTGCAAGTGCAAATAAAAACAAAGTAAAATAATCTCAAATATCACGATACTGAACACTGTGCTGTCCAGGCTCTACTCGACACACACCATTACACTCATTCAGTATCGCATTTGGCTTCAGCATACACCAATTACAGTTCATTTGCATGTTTTTGAGTAATCTATAGCTGTTTTTTAATTTATTGACACTCCTCAATAATTCATCGTCCATACAGAATACGTTCATACATTTTAAACATGTTTATTTTTTGTCTCTACCCCTCTCTCACTCAGATGCTTCACACTGCAGAGGCCTTCCAGAAGCTTCTACGAGAGGAGCAGAAGAGAAGGCGGAAAGAGGACAAGAGGAAAGAGATGAGGAAAGGGCCACGCATTTCCCGCTCTCGCACAGAACTATAGCACCACCATCTGTTCAGTTCCTGAGATTCAGACAGAGAAAGAAAGAAAGAAAGATACCGGGAGATCACACAAGAGGTCTCTCAGATTGAACTACAGGGTTCAAAAGTCATGAGCAAGAGGTCAGCTAAGGCTCAGCAGGTGACAGTAAATAATAAAAAATAAAAAAAGGTAAAATGGGTAATGATGGACTTCCATCTTAAAGACAAACACACACGTCTGCTGCTCCAGGAGCATTCCAAAAAACGGACTTCTGCTTCTGCAGGGTGCCATTCCAACACTCGTTTAGCTACGGTGACGACTCCTCGCATTTTTTATACGAATTCTCATTAATATTAATATTGGAAGAATATAATAACTGTAAAACAAACACTCAGACTTTACTAAATCACAGAAATAATAATAGAATTTAATGATTTAATGTTGATCGCTGTTTTTTTACAGCGGGTCCTGTTCATTTTGATGGTTATGACTTGATTAGTGTCTTTGTTGTTCGATAGGATGTAAAATTTACATTGTTTGAAAAGGGGTTAGTGTGTTTAAAAGCGACTTTAAGTAAATCTTTAACATTTGTAAATGGGCTCATGTGTATTGTGAACAAGCAAATTGTGTGTGTGTGTGTGTGCGCGCGCGTGCCTCTTCCATAAACTGCTTTTGCACTGTGGTGCATTGCTGCTGTTCAGGCAGGGTGTGTGTTTGTGTGGGTGTGTTTCTGAAGGCAGGATTGTTGATTCCTGGCAACGTTTGAAGGCATTTCATTGTATAATCGATACAGTATCAGTGATGGATAAACTGGGAAAATTAATCGGAATAAAGACTTTTTTTTGTTGAATTTCTTTTAATGTCCACAGGTGGCACCATTTTTCACTTTTCATTGGATAGGAACTGTATTTATGGTCGAGTTATTTTACTGCAGTACAGTGAAAATGGGCAGGAAATTGATTTTATTAGTGTGTGGTATCAGTTATGGTTTCCCTCTATTTAGTAGTTGGGTCATATGGAGTTTAAAAACCTCTAAGAAAGAAACAGCCTGTGTGCTTTAAAGACGTCATTATCTATAGAGTTTATAGTTTTCAGACAAGCGTCAAGAAACAGACTGAAATAAAAGTAATAGTTATTTACGTCCTCAAATGAACCATGATTTTGCTTTTAACAAACAAACAATGGTTTTCCAAATATTTTGCCTTTTTAAAAACACATTCTGATATTTGTTATAATGCCCTTGGTGGGATAAAAATATTAAAGGCTAAGCACCACCTCATGGACCTCCATGAATATTTCACATTATTGTAGTTACTGACATATATAAGTATGAATTAAAATGAAAATAGCAGCTTAATTTGCTTTAAAAAGCGCCAGTGAAATGAGCTACAGATAACGGAGTGAGCGGATGGTCCTTTCCAAAGTGCCCGTTTAAAGTTGACAAATTTAGTCCATTTTCTGGATATTTTGGGATCTTTGGGCCATTTGTGCACAGATGTCCCACTGTACATTGAATGATTGCAGCCAAAAACAACACACCTTTTCGTCATTTCTCATTAAATTAAGTGCAACTTCTAGAGTTGTTGTCCACCATCTACGTCACAGACAAGACGCCTGTGCCTTTAAGCATTAATGTGCTTGATCACCATTTTTCTTAGAAATATGACACAGTGTTGAAGGAAAGTGAAACTGAAGGACTGAAAGATTTGAATGCAGTCATATCCACTCTTTAAAATGTAGCTTTGGACAAATGCTTTAATGAATTTTAGAGTGTAAATTGCATTTTTAGTAAAGTCCTTCACTGGTCTTCAGTTCAAAAACACCCACATTTGTTAACATTTTGCAGAATATCAATGTCTGTTGGCATAACCAGGAACTAGACTGGCAGTCTCAAGGTTTCAGGTCAAAACTTGTTTTCATAATGTTTATTAAATACATAAATGCATTACATTACATTAAACACAATAATTATACAACTTTTTGCAAAATAAATCCAGCATTGCCTGTTCTGAGCTGTGATTTTTGGATGCATCTCTAACATTTTTATAGTTAAACTGTGTTATATGTCCTGCAACACCCAATTGACGAAGTAAAAAAAAAAAAAAAAACTTTTAAGACCCTCCCTGTGCTGTTAACAACCCACCCTTTGCATTAAACAGTCATTCTCTAATGTTTTTCAGCTGGAACTACATGTGATATCCTACCAGTTTCTTTAATAGAGTCATTCCTAAGCTGTGATTTAGCGTCAGTAAATTTCACTCGGATGTGGACATGAACAATACATGTACTGTACGTAAGAAACACTTGTAAATGATATATTTTGTCACCTACAGGACTAGTCTAATACATGTAAATAATAAAAAAGCCCCCTTGAAAAAACCTGTGAAGTAGCGAATCTGCGAAAAATGAACCGCGAAGTAGCGAGGGATTACTGTAATGTATTATTTTAAATTGCTCATCAATTACAATAAGATCTGAAGTGAAAGAATATTAATTGTCTAAGAGTCTAAAAGACAGTCTTGTCCTCATTACGTTATCGTATGTCCAGTCAAAATGTCATAGACTTAATTGCTTTATTAGGACTTTTGTATTTGTCTTACACTCTAGTAATAGTTCGTTATTGTTACAATATGCACTCTTTGCTGAGGGTGTTTATTTTGCGATAACAGCACAGTTTGTTCATAACCACTGTATCACACCGCTGAGCCTCTGCGAAGAACTCTTTATGCTGCAGCTATCCTTATCATACTTTTCACCTGTAAAGCTTGTTTCACACCAATAAACTCTCTTCAGTTTATTCGAGAGTAACTACTGATACTAATACAGATTTCACTGAACTTTACATACTTTCTGAACAGCCAATTTGCGAGTGGCTTTCACTGCTAAGCGCAAAGCTTCACTTCTGCTGATTCCTTTGCCCTCAGTGGCTTTAATAGCTTTTTCTTTCTCCTCCTCAGTTACTTTTAACTTTCCTGATATTTTTGCAAGAGCTAAAGCACAGAACTCAGTAAAAATATTTTCCTGTGCTTCATTTCTTGATTCTTCCACTAATTTAAAGTAGATTTTCTGCCACTCAGTCGGGGAAATTTTAGGGTTGTCTTCTTTGCTTTGCATAACCTTTCTGCTTAGCTTTTCTTTTTGTACTTTTTGAATTTCATTTTCAACCTCTTGCAACAGCTCATTTTGGAAGAACATGTTACCGTTTGTAGACACCATGGTGTCTATTTTGGCCAAAAACTCTGTGAATTCACTATAGTTCTGAGAGTTGTTGTCAAATCCATGGTACCTGTCATCACAATCTTTTATCAGCTGTTTCAGGTCTGCATCGCCACTGTTCAAGAACTCCTCAATGGTTTTCTCATGTAAAGAGTCTTTATGTGTAAAGAGAACCATTGTATATTTTCCTGCACTTTCACCAAATATGTCCTGAATTGCCTTCACTATGCTCTTTTCCTCTGGAGTGAATCGCCCCAAACTTACCACAATGAGGAATGCATGTGGTCCTGGAGACGCTAAAGTCAAACATTTCATAATTTCTTGAATAATCTCGTCATTGCTGAGGGAATTATCAAAAAGTCCAGGAGTATCAATTACAGATATTACTTTCCCTTCTCTTTCAATTTTCTGTATGGAGCATTGTTTTGTCTGTGAGGCTGAGCTGATTTCAGACTTAAATACACATCTTCCCAGAATGGTGTTTCCAGAAGCACTCTTCCCCACTCCAGTCTTTCCGAGCAGCACCATCCTTAGCTGAGACTTTTCTGAAACTGAGAAAGTGCAAAGGGTTTATGAAGGTTTATAAATCAGAACGTATATACAGGTGCAGGTCATAAAATTAAAATGTCAAGAAAACGTAGATTTTTTTCAGTAATTCCATTCAAAAATTGAAACTTGTATATTATACTCATTCATTACACACAGACTGATATATTTCAAGTGTTTATTTCTTTTAATTTGAAGATAATAACTGAAAACTAATGAAAACCCCACATTCAGTATCTCAGAAAGAGTTACCTTTTCTATGCAAGACATCATCAAATCTTGGATCTGACAATAAAGTATTATCTATCTATACACACACACACATGTGTTTTTGGACTGAGGGTGTGGAAACTAGAGCACACAGAGGAAACCTACAAGGACACAAGGGTTCTCCTTGTGAACACACCAAACTTCTCACAGACAATCGCTCAGAGCAGGACTTGAACCCACAATCTCCAGGTCCCTGGACCTGTGTGATTGCGACACTACCTGCTGCACCACCGTGCCACCCGTAATGAGAAATTAAACTGGGAAAAAGTATTGAACACACGAAAGCGGTGCAAAAAACCATGGAAAGTCATGACACCAGCTGAAATCTTTCAGGCCGTGAAACGTAGAAAACTCAATCAGTTCCTTTCAACAACATAATCAATATTTAATCAGCCTCAGATGATAACAGCAACACCTCAGATCTAAAGCTTTAGTTACTCAATATAAGACCACTAAACTTAAAAGCAATCAGCACAAATGAAATCATAAGTGATCATAAATTCGAAGTTTTCTGTCTCACAGAAACTTGGATTAGACCGGATGAATATTCAGCACTAAATAAAACCACACCTGTAGGCACAGCCCAAGGTTATCAGGCAAATGAGGTGGAGCATTGAGCATGAGAGACACGCATTTTACAAGTTCACACACTCACATGTCACAAACAGCATTTCTCATGCTGAGAAATTATTAATTTTGCTGCACAGAAATTAATCCTTCAAATGAGTCAAAGGCAGATTACTCCGCGTCCCTACAGCTGTCTTGAATTAGCAACCTATCGGCCGTTCAGAAAATAAATGTGTGTGTATATTATCTATACTTAAGATCTTTTTTAAATATTTTGTAATGCTTTTATATTCAGCACGCCCACACTTGAAAGCTTGAGAACCCTGAGGTGGAGTATGTGTGATCTACCAAAATACGCTATATTTCACAAACAATATATACACACGCCGAGATAATCCATCCACCTCACAGGTGTGGCACATCATGATGCTGATTAGATGCCACAATAAAAGGCCACTCTAAAACGTGCAGTTTTATCAAACAGCACACAGTTTACTATAGAGTTGGACTGTAATGTGGTTTGACAGAAGGTGGGAGCTCAGGCTGAAACTCCAAAAGAGCTCTAGAGTGTCATCAGAGACTGCAAAAACAGCCTTGTCTCTGACAGCAGTTCTGCAGCAGTATATTCTCTTTGAGGTGGTCCATTCGGGAACAGAACTCTATCTGTGTTTCAGCCTTTGTTCCCGCTCACTGTCCAATCACAGTAAAGTTACCACAGTCTAGGCTTAAAGTACAGACACCTATGTATGAATTAAAGCAGTAAACATTGTGGTTTGTGTGTTTTGTTAATAAAGAGGAATGTGGACATGATTGAAAGGTGTTAAAACAGTGTTTTTTTTTGTTTTTAAAAAATGTTATAATTGGTTAATTGCAACCTAATGATCATTAGCAGTACTTTGATTTAAAATGTGTATTCTACTACTCGATATACTGGTGAATTCACTACACAATATTAAGTACATACAAGCTCACTGGAATTTATCTGCAAACAAACAAACAAAAAAACAACTCACAGTGTATGCCAATGTCAAGGCTTTTCTTACTCTTGAATATTCCTCTATTACTGGTGACCATGTCATTTATTTTATTAAGTAGCTCTGTGACTTGATTTTGGTTTTTATCCATATTGTTGAAAACGTGGATTCGGTCGCCACACTTTCTCACGAGCAACTGTAGCTCCTTTTCTTTGTTTTTAACATAATCCTCCAGAGTCTCATCATCCTCCAGTTTGTCTCCCATGGAGAACAGTACTAACACATAGTTAAGCATCTCGTGGCCCAGTAATACTTTAGTTAACTCCAGTATCTCCTCTTCATTCTTCAGTTCTTCATCAATAGCAACCACAAGTAGCACAGCATGTAGACCAGCCTGACAGAGAGAGACTAGTTTTTCTTTTTCTTGCTTGAGCTGATCTTCAGTGATATGTGGATCCAGCATGTCTGAAGTATCAATCACACACACTTCCCTTCCAGCGACCCGTGAGGTTTGTTCTTCACATGTTTCAGTAACTTTTGTAAATTTGGGCCGTTTTTTTGGACTGCTGAACAGCTTTCGTCCCAGGATTGTATTTCCTGTGGCACTTTTTCCAGATCCCGTTCGTCCCAGCAGTAGAATTCTGAGAGGAAGCGTTTCTGGGGAGACAGACATGACATGGTAAGTAAAGAAAACGTTAAGTTAATTATATTCTTTTGTGCATATAAGACATGAACTGTATTTTCCCCGTTCCTTGTACAGATTCACTGGCCACTTTGAGTTCTACCTCGACCATTAAGCTGCATTGTCTTTCTATCCCAGTGGTTCTTAAACTGTGGTAAGCAGCAAGAGGTTGTATGCTTAATTACCTCAAAAAACTATTTACTACTAAAGAATTTCTACTTAATTAAGGAATTTACTCACAGCTGAAAATCTAAAGTATTCATGTGTGAATTACATAATGTTTTACAGTTTTCAAATGTATGCCCCAATGAAATTCATTTGAATTAAAAATAAATAAATAAATAAATAATACTATGTGCTATGCATACACTGTAGTTGACTTACGTCAATAAGGGAATGGGAGGGACCCCCAGATTTTTTTTTTTTTGTAAGAAATCCATGTTACTGGATGTAAGCAAAGGCTAGAGACAAACATGAGCCCTTAGGACTTACAAAATGGGCAAAGCAGAAACAAGAAAAACAAGTTGAGAGCAAGCCTGAGAAATACTCTGGAGCCCAGAAAGACAAAATCCAGAGGCAAAAAGAGGGAAACAAAAGAAGAACCATATGTGGTACTTGGAGCTTTTGGTTTGATAATGGGTGGTACATGGTGTAGAATTTTGAGAACCACTGTTCTACCCCATTTAACATTCAGACAGCAAAATTCATAAGCAGAGAAATATTTGGCAAGTCTGTATCTCTGTGTCAGTATCAATCCTAGGGGAAATATTGTGATTTAAATGTGAAATTTAGTGCATTTTGACACAAATTTCCAGTGGCAACTGCTGTGGAATTAACTGAATTTCTTCAACATTTATGTAAATAATAATCTTTCTTGGATTACTATGCTTAATCATTATTCCAGGTTCAAGTTTGACTAGTAGAGATTCCTAAATTCATATCATGTATCCCCTGCTGCGAGTACTAACAGTAATCTGTCCAGTTATTTTGCGATTCACCACAGTACAAGACAGAGATGCTTCGTATCACCACTTATATTTGCTTTTGCAACAGAGCCATTTGCTCTCGCCCTGAGGCAAAACACAGATGTCAGTGTAATTGTGCACATGGGGCTGGAAACAAATCTCACTTTATGCAGGAGATATGCTTTTATATATTGAATCTTTTTAAGCATCTGCTAGCTAATGGTTTTACTTACTTAATTTGGGGGGAAAAGCCTGGTTACAAAGTAAATTTTCAGAAAAGTCATTTGATGCGTATTTATACTGGGGAGGGACTTGACGTCTCTATCTTCTCTCCCTTTCAGAATCAGCCCTAACAAATGTAAGCACCTTGGGATATGGGTTACACGTAATGACTTGTACACAGCTCCTTAGTGCCAGAATCAGACTGCATCATATTTGTGTCTTTCACTGCCTTCACCATGTCAGATTAGTGCTATAAATTCATGCAGTGTCTTGGTCAGGAAACTGGCAACACTACACATTTGACACGGACCAACTAAGTATTAATCATGGCTACAGAAACGCTGTGTGATGCTGCCGGTTTTGTTTAAAAAAAAAACAATTAAAATAAAAATGAAAATACGATTGTGGACTCGTTCCTGGGTATTGTTTTCACGTACAAATAAGAAGAAATCTAAAGCACTGTGGTTCTATTAATTACAAATAGAGGTATGTAAAGAGTAGGAGCTCTACAACAGTTTTCAGATAAACAGAGCCACAGTTATGAAGGGATAAATGATATAAGGGAAAAATATGTTGATTCAAAATTTCATGGTGTCAACAAATCCCAAAAAAGTTGGGACAAGGCCATTTTTTTACCACTGTGTGGCATCCCCCCCTTCTTCTTACAACACTGAACAGACATCTGGGGACAGAGTAGACCAGTTTCTCAAGTTTAGAAACAGGAATGCTCTCCCATTCATGTCTAATACAGGCCTCTAGCTGTTCAATCGTCTTGAGCCTCCTTTGTCACACATTCCTCTTTATGATGTGCCAAATGTTCTCTATAGGTGAAAGATCTGGACTGCAGGCTGGCCATTTCAGTACCCGGATCCTTCTCCTACGTAGCCATGATGTTGTGATTGCTGCAGAATGTGGTCTGGCATTATCTTGTTAAAAAATGCAGGGTCTTCCCTGAAAGAGATGACGTCTAGATGGGAGCATATGTTGTTCTAGAACCTGAACATAGTTCTCTGCAATAATGGTGCCTTTCCAGACATGCAAGCTGCCCATGCCACAAGCACTCATGCAACCCCATACCATCAGTGATGCAGGCTTCTGAAAGGAGCGTTGATAACAACTTGGGTTGTCCTTGTCCTCTCTGGTCCGGATGACATGGCGTCCCATTGTTCCATAAAGAACTTCAAATCGTGACTCATCTGACCACAGAACAGTCTTCCATTTTGCCACACTCCATTTTAAAAGACCCCTGGCCCAGTGCAATCGTCTGAGCTTGTGGAGCTTGCTTAGAAATGGCTTCCTCTTTGCACTGTAGAGTTTCAGCTGGTAACGGCGGACGGCACGGTGGATTGTGTTCACTGACAATGCTTTCTGGAAGTACTCCTGAGCCCATTCTGTTATTTCCTTGACAGAGGCATTCCTGTTTGAGTTGCAGTGACGTTTAAGGGCCCGGAGATCACGAGCATCCAGTAGAGTTTTACGACCTTGACCCTTAACGCACAGCAATTGTTCCAGATTCTCTGAATCTTTTGATGATGTTATGCACGGTTGATGATGATAACCTAAAAGTCTTTGCTATTTTAGGCTGGGTAACACCATTCTGGTATTGCTGCACTATCTTTCTGCCCAACAATGGTGGAATTGGTGATCCTCTTACCATCCTGGCTTCAGAGAGACACTGACACTCTGAGAAGCTCTTTTTATACCCAATCATGTTGTCAATTGACCTAATTAGTGTTAATTGATCTTCCAGCTGTTCGTTATATGCTCAATTTCCTTTTTCCAGCCACTTATTGCTACTTGTCCCAACTTTTTTGGGATTTGTTGACACTGTGAAATTTTGAATCAACATATTTTTCCTTTAAAATGTTACATTTACTCAGATTAAACTTTTGATTTGTCATCTATGTTCTATTAAGAATAAAATATTGACATTTACAATCTCCACATCATTGCATTCAGTTTTTATTCACAATTTGTTTGTCCAAACAACGGTTTTGACCAAAGAATCACTATTGACATTTTATTTAGGTGGTGAAGAGTAACAGGGCTAGACGATGGCAAAAACAGATGCATTAACAGAGGTGCCACAGTGTCGAACAGACCACAGAAAGATACTCAAGTTACAGTTAAGACAAAAAAAGCTACAGTTGTGTTTGATTTTTCAGAATAATAAAACTCTCGAAGAGTAAAATGTTTGAGACTCGCCATGAGCACACAATCCCACTGAAATGTCCTGATCTTTTTCGATCTCAGATATTCTGGGGAAAAAAACAGCTTTGTCAGAATATGTCTCATTCCTCAAACAGAATTTCAACTTTCAGACGTACACACGGCCACCACCAAATCACCCACTAAAATGGAAAGCCATATTTCACCACATGTGCTAACAGCAAACATGTTTAAAGCGATTCACAATGGGGAAACTGGCTGAACTTGGTGAAGGGTCTTAATCACAGCAGCCAGAAGTCACAAAAATGGCTTGAGGTCATTTAAAATGAGGAAACCTTGTTCAGAATGCACATGCTTTCTCTTGATCCAATATGGCAGCTTTCAGGATGTTCCGGACATAGTATATTACTTGCTGAGGTATTCAGATATGTCATTTTCCAATTCGTTTATGAAATAAAAGGGTGTCCTGTGACTTTGCCTCACCCTGACTCTATCGACATGGTTTGTTTGCCCCCGAAAGTATAAAAATGCTCCTGTATGGTTATTAGAGTTGAGAGAATGAACAATGAGTACAGAAAGAAGTGGTGATCATAATGTTATGACTGACTGGTGCATGCTCACTAAAATTCCATTAACATGCCGTCTTCACAGATTCATTTGCTAATTATTCATTCATTCATTATCTGTACCCCTTATCCAATTCAGGGTCGCGGTGGGTCCAGAGCCTACCTGGAATCATTGGGCGCAAGGCGGGAACACACCCTGGAGGGGGCGCCAGACCTTCACAGGGCAACACACACATTCACTCACACACACGGACACGTTTGAGTCACCAATCCACCTACCAACGTGTGTTTTTGGACTGTGGGAGGAAACCGGAGCACCTAGAGGAAACCCAGGCAGACACAGAGAGAACACACCACACTCCTCACAGACAGTCACCCGGAGGAAACCCATGCAGACACATGGAGAACATACCACACCCCTCACAGACAGTCACCCGGAGGAAACCCACGCAGACACAGAGAGAACACACCACACTCCTCACAGACAGTCACCCGGAGGAAACCCACGCAGACACAGGGAGAACACACCACACTCCTCACAGACAGTCACCCGGAGCGGGAATCGAACCCACAACCTCCAGGACCCTGGAGCTGTGTGACTGCGTCACCTACAGCAGGTGCCACCGTGCCGCCCTTGCTAATTATTGCATAATTATTATTATTATTTTTTTTTAAATTGACTTGATTTACACTGGAGATTAATGTCTCAAATTTGGCACAGAATATTTGATGAAGTATGTCACACTGTTCCACGTAGTTTAAACATTTTTTTTTTTATTTTAAAATAAATTACACAAATCATTAAACATTTAAAATCAAGTCTGGCAAACCTCTCCTTAGCAGAGAACCCTGGACGTTTTCCTTGATTGCTGTCATCACTGTCAGTGTCGTCCTGTGCTGCCTGAGCTTCTTTTGTTGCCATGATTTAGTTTGAATGAAAGATGCTGAGAAGGGAGCATTATTCATAAAATCAAGACAATAACATTGACATTAACATCAATCAACACACTATGATATCTTACAAGTTGCATGTAGTCAAAGATATTAAACTGTTCCTAAACATAACCTTATATATTGGCTTCCTGTAAAATTCCTACAAAACAGATATTAGGATTAAAACCCACAATCTTGATCTGATGGTGGCATCAGTCCCATCTAGAGCCACAGATGTTGAGCAGCACACACTGAGCCATGTGTTTTAGGGAGAAAAAGGTAAGCTGTGGGTTACAGCAGATTGAGTGTGATGTGTAGTTTCCATGCATCATTTTCACCCAGTTGTGTTATCCACCAGAATTTTGTTCAATATTCCACCATTTTATTTACCATAATACGCCTTGTAGTATGTAAGGAATAAGTATCTGTATTTTCTAAGTTGGCTTTACATCATTAAATGCATTAATGAGAGACTTTGATAGATTTATTTTTAATTTAACACATTACTTCACTATTTAAAAATCTGAAAGCTGAAATCTTCAATGAGCCTTTCAGATTTTTGAGACACTTTGAAAATAAATACATAATGACCAATTAATTAAGTCAAAAACGCGATTTCCCCACACATTATATTATGTCAAAAGCTATATTCACAAGGTCATTTCACTTTGTAAATAAACAGATAATATCCAATGAATTCAGCCAAAACCTTGCAATTTTCCACGGCATGGAAGTCATTTTCACGTTGCCATCTAGTGGCGATAGAATGTAATTACTGCACAATTTAAAGTGGAAACGAAAATCCGAATTTTTGTCAACAACGAGTAGTGAAGAGGAGGATTTTACGGGCAGACAAGCTTCAAAAGTTGATTTTGAAGTGGTAAAAGTGGATTTTGATATTCACGAAGATATGCCCAACAAAAAACAAGACTTGGGTCCAGGGCGGGAATGCTAATAGCTAGTACCGGTGTTACACCGAATTCTGTGACCGTCGAATTCTGTGACCCTAGAGGGCGCTACTTCATAGCTTTGGCATGGGGTGGGTTCACAATTTCTGAGAACTTCCGTCAGAATTAGTGACCCCACTGAATTTTAGTTACATAAATGTACTTAAACCTGAATGTTTATAAGGTTTATATTGAAATTCAGTAGGGGTCACAAAGTCTGACGGCAGCTGTCAGAAATTGTGAACCCACCCCATGCCAAAGCTATGAAGTAGCGCCCTCTAGGGTCACAGAATTCGACGGTCACACAATTTGGTGTAACACCGGTCCCGTGCTGCCTGCTTTATGTATAATAAGCAAGAAAACGGACAAGTACATCACCGTTGAAGGCAAACGCTAGAAGGAGCTTTTTCCAAAAGCAGAAACATTTTCAGCAGGTGGTAAAAACAAAAACATTTGAACTTGTAAAAACTGAAATTGTAAAACAACGTATTAATTTGCGAATGCACCTATGTGGAGGGTTAAGATGGAAATGAATTACTCACGTGACCGTATATGTTAAACAGTGCATGGAACATTCTGGACTTACAACTTTATTTAAAGGCCTGTTGCTAAAAGCTGCTGAAAATGGTAAGGATTTTACAACTTCAGTTTAGCTGAAGTACGCATGCGCTGTACTGGTTTCCAACTATATCCTGGAGAAAAGCTTGATCCCCCCCCAACTGTCATTGTATAACTCGCACCCTGCGTACAAATGTTATTATTTAATCTAATATCTAATGTTTGTTGTAAACAGAACGATGCACAAATATCATTTACCAAATGTAGATCATTGTCAGGACCAAGTCATCTCTCTGTTTCCAAAGGGAACAGGCGAATTCACTCCTGTTATTTCCTCATTGGTGTGAAAGGAGATACGCAGGCGCCAGCGTGACGCGCATCTCGAGGAAGGGACTCCGGGAAAGTTACTCTCATATTCGATATTCAGATTTACTTCTTCAATACTCTCAAACGGTGCAAGCAAATAAGTTAA
This sequence comes from Hoplias malabaricus, assembly GCF_029633855.1. NCBI lineage: Eukaryota > Metazoa > Chordata > Actinopteri > Characiformes > Erythrinidae > Hoplias > Hoplias malabaricus. Next base: position 2,331,025 of record NC_089805.1, on the reverse strand, counting down.
TACTTGCATAGTGTTGTTTTTGGGATCCAAGAAAAGCAAATACAACTCAAGTTTATGCCAGAAATGTTTGCCTTAAAGTTGATTTAAATAAACAATTTATTACATTACATCATCCATTCATTCATTATCTGTAACCCTTATCCAGTTCAGGGTCGCGGTGGGTCAAGAGCCTACCTGGAATCATTGGGCGCAAGGCGGGAATACACCCTGGAGGGGGCGCCAGTCCTACACAGGGCAACACACACACACACACACACTCACACCTACGGACACTTTTGAGTCGCCAATCCACCTACCAATGTGTGTTTTTTGGACTGTGGGAGGAAACTGGAGCATCCGGAGGAAACCCACACAGACACAGGGAGAACACACCACACTCCTCACAGACAGTCACCCAGAGGAAACCCACGCAGACACAGGGAAAACAACTGCTACTACAGGAATAGGAAACTGACTGACATGCAAGACGACCAATCACAAGTCTACTATTTTGGCATAACGCGTAGAAGGTGGCAGTTTTCATGATTCATGCTGGACAAGTAGAAGAGCAAGTACAAAACGATACACAGAAGTGCATATACAGGGGTTGGACAATGAAAGTGAAACCTGGTTTTAGACCACAATAATATATTAGTGTGGTGTAGGGCCTCCTTTTGCGGCCGATACAGCGTCAGTTGGTCTTGGGAATGACATACACAAGTCCTGCACAGTGGTCAGAGGGATTTGAAGCCATTCTTCTTGCAGGATAGTGGCCAGGTCTCTACGTGATGCTGGTGGAGGAAAACGTTTCCTGACTCGCTCCTCCAAAACACCCCAAAGTGGCTCAATAATATTTAGTTCAGGGCGAGCAACGAAGCCCAGACGTCTCTGTCCCTCGCAACATCCACCAATTCCTCCTGGGGGATCCCAAGGTGTTCCCAGGCCAGTCAGGATATAATCCCTCCTGCGTGTCCTGGGTCTACCCCGGGGCCTCCTTCCAGTTGCATATAAAATTTCTTGAAGATGTTAAATCATTACGATAAATTATAAAATTATCAAATAAAATGTTAACATAAATTTCATGCATAAGAAGTTTTGAATTCTATAAATAACATTATATTTATAAAAGTTCTGTAGATTTCTTAGATCTCAGTGACTCTGGAAAGTTTAATTTTAATGTATTGAGACAATTATAATATTTGTTAATTTATTTAATAACTTACAGGTTCGACTGACAGTCTGCATGCTACATCACAATGTATTTATTAGATGTACATGTGTTTTAAAGGTTTATTGTGTAGTGTATCACTGTAAATCAAAACTCAAACATTCTCCTGCCCTTTCGTCATTTTCTGTTGACTGTTACCTGAAGAATTTATTGGTGAATGCAGTCGTTATGAGCTCTATCAAGGAAAAGCACTGCAAAAGATGTGATCCATTGGTTCTGTTCTTGGGGATATTGTATCCAAAAGGATGCAGAGAGACAGTTTGAATTTTGAATTACAACTTATATGTTGCACAAATAATGCTTCAAAACCTATTGGTATATTCATTCAGTCATTATCTGTAACCCTTATCCAGTTCAGGGTCGCGGTGGGTCCAGAGCCTACCTGGAATCATTGGGTGCAAGGCGGGAATACACCCTGGAGGGGGCGCCAGTCCTTCACAGGGCAACACGCAAACACACCTATGGACTATTTTGAGTTGCCAATCCACCTACCAACGTGTGTTTTTGGACTGTCGGGGGAAACCAGAGCACCCGGAGGAACGGGAATCGAACCCCTGGAGCTGTACTATGGGAAGAAACTGGAGCACCCTGTGGAAACCCATGCAAACACAGGGAGAACACACCACACTCCTTACAGTGGCCCAAGGTGAGGATTGAACACACAACCCCAGAAAACACTGAAGCTGTTTGAAAAGAGAGGACAGGGATATATAAAACAGGGAGCCTATGTGGAATCATTGGGTGCAAGGCGGGAACACACCCTGCAGGGGGCGCCAGTCCTTCACATTGAAACAATGTTAAATTTAAACCTGAAAAAAAAAAACATGAAGCATTGCTTTAGGATAGTGAGTCCACTAGAGTGGCCATTTCTATGATCTCAAAAAGAACATTCTCCACTTGAAGTTTGCAAGTTTTACGTGAAATTATTGTAAAATAACAAGTTCACACCGAGAACAACAGTGAGTCTAAATGAATGAGGTTTAAGCCTCGTCCTGGTTGTGTTCCTGGAGCCACCGTGACCTTAAACTGGAAAAAGCGGTTAGAGACAATGAATAAACAATTGTTTTAAACACAATTATACATTTAAAGGGTGTGGCTCTCTTTATAGCGGGATTCTTTCACATTGACAAAGGATGAACATAGTTTTATTTGTGTACTGTCTAAACAACACATTGTGTGAACACAAACCCGTAGTTAAATGAAATCTCCAGTGCTTCCTGCATGAAACATTCAGTTATATATCAAACAAGCGTCACTGCACATGCAGGAGTCTCCAGCTCTGGGTGTGACACAGCGCAGTTCATTCACATTGATTAAGGATGCACATCATACATCCTTAAATTAATTAACTGTAATTAATTAACTGACTCAATTAAATCAATATGAATTAATTGTGCTGTAATTTGTGTCAGACCCAAAGTATGAAAGACTCCTACGTGGGCGGTGACGCTTGTTTTTTATTTCACTCAAAAAGGAGTTCTATTAAGTGTTTTTCCAGACATTGTGCTGGAGGGAGAATAGGGAGCTGAAAACACAGACTCTCTTACAACTACAGTATATTCCCAGATGCGCAGAGTTTACTGTTTACTACAGAGTTTAATTTTTCAGTATTATTAAAACCATCAGCAGAGGAAATAAAGAAAAAAAATACTGTAGTTTTAAATACAAACTTGAAAACCCCTGGACAGAGTGTGTACTGCTCACATAGGCTTTGTGTTGTATAATCATTTTGGTTGAAATTCATCTCTTTGTACTTCATTCATTCATTCATTATCTGTAAGTGATTCTGATCCAGTTCAGGGTCCTACCTGGAATCATTGGGCGCAAGACGGGAATACACCGTGGAGGGGGCGCCAGTCCTTCACAGGGCAACACAGACACTCACACCTATGGACACTTTTGAGTTGCCAATCCACCTAACGTGTGTTTTTGGACTGTGGGAGGAAATCAGAGCACCCGGAGGAAACCCACGCAGACACAAGGAGAACACACCACACTCCTCACAGACAGTCACCCGGAGGAAACCCACGTGGACACAGGGAGAACACACCACACTCCTCACAGACAGTCACCCGGAGGAAACCAACGCAGACACAGAGAGAACACACCACACTCCTCACAGACAGTCACCCGGAGGAAACCCACGCAGACACAGGAAGAACACACCACACTCCTCACAGACAGTCACCCAGAGGAAACCCACGCAGACACAGGGAGAACACACCACACTCCTCACAGACAGTCACCTGGAGGAAACCCACGCAGACACAGGGAGAACACACCACACTCCTCACAGACAGTCACCCGGAGCGGGAATCGAACCTACAACCTCCAGGCCCCTGGAGCTGTGTGACTGCGACATCTACCTGCTGCGCAACCGCGTCGTCCTCTCTTTGTACTTTTATGAGAAAATAAATCACGAGAATTAATAAAACCCAGATTATTTTATGCCATTAAAAAAAAACCTCCCAATTTAGAGGCTTCACCGCGGCTGTTAAATATCATTTAAAAAACAACCAAACTATATCTTGAAAAGTGAAACTGGGCCAAGTTCACAAGTGGTTTATAAATGTTTGGAATTCCTCACTTGATAACAGAGAAAACTGAGATGGCTGATGAGGCATATATTTTTAGAAAAGTAGGAACAAGTTTGTCTAACCTGTTGCATATATTTAGCCACACAATGAGTCCAAGAAATACCTACTACAGGAAATGAAATCTGACCTACAAACAAAATAACACAAGTTATTATTCGGCATGACATTTAGAAGTAGGCACACGGCCAGTCAGAATGCAGTCAGCAGAATTCTGACCTTGATTCCAACTGAACACACTGAAGGTGTGAGACTCAACTTGTGGGCGAAACATCTGTGGCTGAGAGGGTTAATGAATTACTCCATTATTAATTTTTTTTTAATATCTTTGTGTTTTTTTATCTCACTAGATTTATATCCTTGTCCTCTCTTTTCAAACAGCTTCAGTGTTTTCTGTGGTTGTGGGTTCAATCCTCACCTTGGGCCACTGTAAGGAGTGTGGTGTGTTCTCCCTGTGTCTGCGTGGGTTTCCTCTGGGTGCTCCGGTTTCCTCACACAGTCCAAAAACACACGTTGGTAGGTGGATTGGCGACTCAAAATTGTCCATAGGTGTGTTTGTGTGTGTGTGTTGCCATGTGAAGGATTGGCACCCCCTCCAGGGTGTATTCCCGCCTTGCGCCCAATGATTCCAGGTAGGCTCTGGACCCACCGCGACCCTGAACTGGATAAGGGTTACAGATAATGAATGAATGAATGAATTTCTACATTAGATATCCATAGGGGTGAGTGTGTGAAGCCCTGCAATGGACTGTTGCCCAGTCTACATTGTGCTCCTGCCTTTTGCCCAATGAGACTTCTGGGTAGGTTCTGCAAACCTCGTGACCCCCAACAGGATGAAGTGGTTACAAAATATGAATGAATATATGAATTACAAGATACACATATTTCTTCTGCTATTTAATCGTTTTAATAGGGCCTTTGTCACCCTTTGCTGTAGTAATACCTTCTTCCTCTGGAAATTATGTAAATCAATGAGACTTATGCTGATGTTAGATCATTAGTTCTCAGTAATACAAGCCACTCAAAGACATCCTAAAGTTACTGGATCATGCTCAGTCTCTCCAGAGAATAGCAGTGTAGTGCTGGGGCCTTTTTACTCTTGCGCAAATTGATGAAATTCATCTGTGCAGATGTTTATAAGCATCCCAGTGCTTTTCTTTTGAGAGCATGTAAACTACGGACCCCTGAACCCCTGGATAAAAGCTGCTGGATCCACTCATTAGAAGGGTTTGTCTGCTACTTTGAGACATATATTGTATCTGTTTAGAGGTCTGGTAGCATTCACTTACCTTTAAATTAGTTTCAGATTTTAAATACACACCCAGTTCCAGTGAAGTTGGGACATTGTGTAAAACATGTATTCAATTGAATACACTACAAAGACATGATATTTAATGTTCAAACGGATAAACTTTATTGTTTTTTCGCAAATATTCACTCATTTTGAATTTGAGGCCTGCAACACGTTCCAAAAGAGTTGAGACAGGGGTGTGTTCACCACTGTGTTACATCACCTTTCCTTTTAACAACACTCAGTAAGAGTTTGGGAACTGAGGAAACTAATTGTTCAACTTTGTGAACAAATCATCCAACAGTTTAAGAACAATGCTTCTCAACATACAATTGCAAGGAATTTAGGGTTTTAATCTTCTACAGTCCATAATATCATCAAAAGATTCAGAGAATCTGGAGAAATCTCTGCAAGTTAGCGGCATTGTATTAAAACCGGACATCTTTCTGTAACGGATATTATCACATGGACTCAGGAACACTTCAGAAAACCATTGTCGGTGAACACAGTTCGTCGCTCCATCTACAAGTGCAAGTTTAGCCTCTACCATGCAAAGTGAAAGCCATATATCAACACCACCCTGAAACCCGAGCTCATCCGAGACAAACTTACGCAAAGTGGAAAAATTTCCTGTGGTCTGACGAGTCACATTTCAAATTGTGTTTGGAAATCATGGACGTCGTGTCCTCCGGGCCAAAGAGGAAAAGGGCTGTCCGGATTGTTATCAACGCAAAGTTCAAAAGCCAGAATCTCTAATGGTATGGAGGTGTGTTAGTGCCCATGACATGGGTAACTTACACATCTGTGAAGGCACCATTAATGCTGAAAGGTACAGTACATACAGGTTTTGGAGCAACATATGCTGCCATCCAGGCAACGTCTTTTTCAGGGACGTCCTGCTTATTTCAATGCTAAAAAGACAATGCCAAGCCACATTCTGCACGTGTTACAACAGCGTGGCTTCATAGTAAGAGAGTGTAGGTATTAGACTGCAGTCAAGACCTGTCTCCCATTGAATTGAATATGTGTGATGCATTATGAAGCACAAAATACAAAAACGGAGTCCCTAGACTGTTGAGCAACTGAAGTTGTACATCAAGGAAGAATGGGAAAGAATTCTACCTACAAAGCTTCAACAATTAGTGTCCTCAGTTCCCAAACGCTTATTGAATGTTGTTAAAAGAAAAGGTGATGTAACACAGTGGTGAACACGCCCCTGTCCCAACTCTTTTGGAACGTGTTGCAGGCCTCAAATTCAATATAAGTGAATATTTGCAAAAAAACAATAAAGTTTATCCGTTTGAACAATAAATATCTTGTCTTTGTAGTGTATTCAATTGAATACAGGTCGAAAAGTATTTACAAATCATTGTATTCTGTTTTACACAATGTCCCAACTTCATTGGAATTGGGGTGTTATATTAAAGCTGTTCTGCCTGCTGACTGACATTTCTTGTTCAATGTCATTCTATAGTTAACATGGGGACTTCCAGATTTGGACTGCTGCATTCCTGCAGATCTGAAAACTTCCTTCTTAAATACATCCGAGTGAGCTTTATTGTTCTTAGCCACACTTAAACAAAAGAAGTTTATTCAAGAATGCTACTAGGCCTTTGCCCAATGCTTTCAGTTTACTTTTTATGAACCTATCAGCAATGGACTGAACAAAATAATAGTCTATTTACGTAGACTTGTATTTTTCTGAGTATACACAAAACTTATACTATATACATATATATATTCGGACTATACTTGTACTTATACTTTACTTCTAAAAAACATAAACAGACTGTTAAAAAACACTGAAACATTGTCATTTATATGTTGAAGACACTTTATGTATGATTCATTCATTCATTCATTCATTATCTGTAACCCTTATCCAATTCAGGGTCGCGGTGCGTCCAGAGCCTACCTGGAATCACTGGGCGAAAGGCGGGAATACACCCTGGAGGGGGCGCCAGTCCTTCACAGGGCAACAGACACACTCACACATTCACTCACACACTCACACCTACGGACACCTTTTTTGAGTCGCCAATCCACCTACCAACGTGTGTTTTTGGACTGTGGGAGGAAACCGGAGTACCCGGAGGAAACACACGCAGACACAGGGAGAACACACCACACTCCTCACAGACAGTCACCCGGAGGAAACCCACGCAGACACAAAGAGAACACACCACACTCCTCACAGACAGTCACCCAAAGGAAACCCACACAGACACAGGGAGAACACAACACACTCCTCACAGACAGTCACCCGGAGGAAACCCATGCAGACACAGAGAGAACACACCAACTCCTCACAGACAGTCACCCGGAGCGGGAGTCGAACCCACAACCTCCAGGCCTCAAAGTCAAATCAGTTAAATACCCAAAGGAGATTTATGAAGACCCCAGTTTGTTGTCAGTTACCAAACAAATCATTACCTAAACACTGCTGTTATAATTTTGTTGAATCTGCAGTTAAACCTTCAGGTTATGTTTTAGAGTTAGGTTTAGGCCGAGTTTTTAAAGTGGCTTTCGAGTTGTGGATTCAAAAATGACTGCTCTTACACCTAAAAATATAATTTTATAAATACAAAAAGTGGGCCATTTTTTACCAACACTTACTTAATAAAATGAACTTGAAATTATTTATTTATTTATTTATTTATTGTTTGTTTGTTTTAAGGGCAGGTGTAGGAGGTGTATTAAAATAGGGCAACCACTGTTATGCTGGAGTCTGACCTTAAGTACACCACACTGCACTATATTCATCTTAATTACTCTTTATCAGTGCAGTAAAAGAGAAAGTCGCATTTCGAGTGTGTACTAGCGTCAATTAGATATAGTGTGATTTAGTAGTGACATGCCAGGTACCATCTGAAATGCACAAAGCAGCCGTAATAAAAGCCTTTCAAGTGTCCAAGTGTTTTCAAGTGTAAAGTATCAGAGAATCTGAAGAACAAAGCTAATGCAACACCTTGCTTGCAGGCAGTTCTAGGTGAGTCAATATTGGACTCCAACATTAAACCACAGGGTTCCTGCAAATGTCCTTCTTAAAACACCTGAGTGAATTTTATTGATCTTTGCCAGATTCACAGAGTGTGTTAAACCGGTGTGATCACTACCTGACCTGAACTACACTTATCCTCAACTCAATGATTGTTTATTACTGCCTTGAAGAGAAGGAGTTTCCAAACTCTGGACTTGCGTCATGAAGTATGACTCCTTTCTTACTCAGATATCCCTCTTTGTTCATAACAACACCAGCCACATTCCATGGGACTCTATAAAAAAGCTGTCAAGAGTCCAAAAAGCCACTCACACCATTTGAACAACGAACGTAACACAACATTTAGTACTTTACAGGAGCTTTGCTTGGGGCTGAGTGGCTAAACTCGTGGACGAATCTAACAGGAAAACACATTCCTCTCATGGGCCTCACCTTGCTGTGGACTGATGCAGGGTTTCTGGATTTATTTCATTCAGAAAACCAGCATTACTTACAGCTGGCTTTAATGCAGAGTCATCTGGAGGATTATGAGAATATTTGTGGGATTCACAGAGCTACTACTAAACGAATAAAGCTCCGGTGTAAGGAAGCAACATCTCCAAATCCGTCAGATTTGGAGTGGAAGATCACAGTGATGATGGATACAATGAGTCTCCTGTCAGTCAAAGGCGGTGCACTGTTTTGCATGGCTCTGAAAAGAAAAATGAGCAAGCACATCGAGTTCACCTGTAAGTACTGTACATCCTACACAGCACTGCACTTTTATGATTCAATTGAATCAATTCAATTTAGTTTAAATCAACAAGGTCACTACAAACACATAATAGTTGTTTTTTTAGTTTCAGAATCTTCTGGAATCCAGAAACAGCCTCTTCAGGAGGAGCATGACATTAAAACCTGATACACCCTTTTCCAAACAAAGATGTTTATTGAATTACACATTGATCCTGTTTCATTTACGAAGTCGGTCTGAAGCAGGAATGAGGACAGCTTCTTCAGGTTGGAGACAAACTCCTGGAGAAAGCTATGGCGAATAAAGATGGATACTGCAACAAATACAGGACGAAGAGGGAAGAAATGAAAGAAATTATTGATTATTAATGTTTAATGTATTTTTTTATTTTTTTTATTTTTATTTTTTTTGTACTTTGGGAGCCATTTGTCACTGAAAATTGTTAAAGTAATTTACATTTGATGAAAGAGCAATCTGTAATACTGACACCTAGCGTTTAAAGTCGGAGCTATAATACAGTTTTAAAACAGTGGAGAGAGCTGTCTGCCTCCTCCCCCTCTTCCTCAGACGTGAATGAGGCCGGGTTGCCAAGTACGACACATATTTAAGCATTTTAGACTGTAAAACACCAGTGCTTCAGCTTTGACTGTTTCCGTAATCTATGATCACGTGCCCTGGACATTTTATGACCGTAATTATCTTACAGATTGCTCCGTTAAGGAATGTCAATGACATCAGAGACTGGCAGTAAACCAGTGCACAACACTCCTGTAGTCAAAAACAAATCATGTTCCGCTGAACAGTTAAGTCATCTACTTCATTCATTCAGTACTTCAGTTCTTTAAAAATGTATTACTTTGTATTACACTAGGGGGCGCCCCAGAAAAAAAAAATCTTACCTAGTATTCCGTTAATTTTTTTTCTGTTACTGTTTTACTATTTACATATATTTTATATTTTAATCTCATGACATCAAGAAGATTAAGCAGTCACACAGCTCCAGGGTCCTGCAGGTTGTGGGTTCGGTCACTGTCTGTGAGGAGCGTGGTGTGTTCTCCCTGTGTCTGGGTGGGTTTCCTCCCGGTGACAGTCCGTGATGAGTGTGGTGTGTTCTCTCTGTGTCTGCGTGGGTTTCCTCCGGGTGACAGTCTGTGAGGAGTGTGGTGTGTTCTCTCTGTGTCTGCGTGGGTTTCCTCCGGGTGACAGTCTGTGAGGAGTGTGGTGTGTTCTTCATGTGTCTGCGTGGGTTTCCTCCGGGTGACAGTCTGTGAGGAGTGTGGTGTGTTCTCTCTGTGTCTCCGTGGGTTTCCTCCGGGTGACAGTCTGTGAGGAGTGTGGTGTGTTCTCCATGTGTCTGTGTGGGTTTCCTCCGGGTGACTGTCTGTGAGGAGTGTGGTGTGTTCTCTCTGTGTCTGCGTGGGTTTCCTCCGGGTGACAGTCTGTGAGGAGTGTGGTGTGTTCTCTCTGTGTCTGCGTGGGTTTCCTCCGGGTGACAGTCTGTGAGGAGTGTGGTGTGTTCTCTCTGTGTCTCCGTGGGTTTCCTCCGGGTGACAGTCTGTGAGGAGTGTGGTGTGTTCTCCATGTGTCTGTGTGGGTTTCCTCCGGGTGCTGAACGTATCTGCTCTGAATGAGTGAATGAATGAAAAAAGGGACAAAGTAGAGAGAGGATGCCTATTTCTGAAGAAAAACTATAAAATGTTAGATGTATAAAGTAATTGTAGAAGACTAATAATGCACAGTGGGTGTTTTAATGTAATGTTTTATTGACTAAACCTATTATCAGGTAATAAAACTTATTTCTATGAAATAAAATATTATGCATTTTAAAGCTACAATGCATTGTAGACAACACTTTTGATTAAATATAAATCTTGCACATATCTATGGAGTGAGAAACATTATACAGTGTATATATGAGTTATACAAATTAATTTACATTTACGGATTGTAAAATACAGTGTAAAATCTTAAATGGAATTTCACAGTTTATATCGAACTGACCATGAACATGAAATCAGATAACATTCATATCTTCTATGACTTTACATGTTTGGGTGAGTTTTCATGCCCTGTTCAATGAAGGGGTTTTTAACAAATTAACAGGAATGCATTAAAAATTATATTTAATTCCTTTCAGTTTAATTAAAAATAAAACAATCTTGGTTAAAAATATTGCATTAAGTGAAAAAGTGATGTATTAGTGCTTTAATAAAAAATGATTTCTTGAAATCTGCTAAAGAACAAACACTTCCAGGCTGTTAATGTGCAAAATATGGTATTGGAGAAGAATATGCATTAGATTTAAAAGGTTAAAATAAGACACGAGTACTTTATGTCCAGGGAAATTGATTTTTTTTTTTTTGGTAAAAGAACCCTGTGGTTTTCGACCTTAATAATGTTGCAATATGCTTTCAACTTACTGCTGAGTGTCAAAAAATTTAAATCCTCACTGTTTTTGTTTGTTTCTTTGCTTGTTTATTTCTTTACACTGTATATGACACGTTACATAAAAAGAGGACCACGTGTGGTGTCTCAAAGTGGGGTTTTGGGCATCTACAAGTGTTTTTTGTTTAAAAGAAATATACTGTATTTTTTAATGAATTACTATAAACAGACATCACATGACATATGTTTGGGCCATGACAAGTCACATCAATATTAGGCTCTAACAAACAATAATGGACTTACGAGGTTTGTAAATATTTGTAATTTTTGAAATCCTACGGTAATAAATCCTCAAAGTGTCAACAATTGTGTCAAAGTGCTTCATTAATTGGAATGAGGTGTTAAATGAAAGCTTGGGGTGCCCTCTTGTGGTCGTTATGAGGTATCGCATGATTGTGTAATTTTAGATGGGTTCAGCTGACTGTAAATATGAGGTCCCCATATATATGGGTCCATCCTGTATATATCTTATATAATGTGAAAGTTACAAGTCTGAAACCAGCAGCTGTTTACGAGAGCAGAACTGAAGCAGACCCTGTTATTATTCTCATTGAGTTCATTCTAAAGACGACACAATTTTCTTTGAAAATGACTGATCTCTTGGTCTACCGTCCAGAAAAAAGTGTGAAGTTGGAAACCTTCATCACAGACCTAGAGACTGCATTTCAAAAGGCATGTAATAATATAATTACCTTGCTTACAACTGCAACATACAACGTTTTGCACAGCAGCACCAGCCTTCAGTGATCTCCTGGAAACTGTGATAGCTGACACTAAAACACATCCATGGAGTGACGGAGACTGTATTCCTCTCCCATTTCAGGTCCCTAGAGATGCTGCTGCCTCCACTGTCAGAAAATGTGTCACTGTGGTGGTATTTTTTGCTGTCTCTGTGGTGGTAACCTTAAGGGTACATATTTGTACCTTTAATTGGGGAACACAATTGTAATTTATTTTGCTAAAATTGTAGATTTTAAAATTGTGTTGATTTCATATGCCCTGTTTCATCTCCAGTTGTGGGTTAGATTCCCGCTCCAGGTGACTGTCTGTGAGGAGTGTGGTGTGTTCTCCCTGTGTCTGCATGGGTTTCCTCCGGGTGACTGTCTGTGAGGAGTGTGGTGTGTTCTCCCTGTGTCCGCGTGGGTTTCCTCCGGGTGACTGTCTGTGAGGAGTGTGGTGTGTTCTCTCAGTGTCTGCATGGGTTTCCTCCGGGTGACTGTCTGTGAGGAGTGTGGTGTGTTCTCCGTGTGTCTGCATGGGTTTCCTCCGGGTGACTGTCTGTGAGGAGTATGGTGTGTTCTCCCTCTGTCTGCGTGGGTTTCCTCCAGGTGACTGTCTGTGAGGAGTGTGGTGTGTTCTCCCTGTGTCTGCGTGGGTTTCCTCCGGGTGACTGTCTGTGAGGAGTGTGGTGTGTTCTCTCTGTGTCTGCGTGGGTTTCCTCCGGGTGACTGTCTGTGAGGAGTGTGGTGTGTTCTCCCTCTGTCTGCGTGGGTTTCCTCCGGGTGCTCCGGTTTCCTCCCACAGTCCAAAAACACACGTTGGTAGGTGGATTGGCGACTCAAAAGTGTCCATGAGTGTGAGTGTGTGAGTGAATGTGAGTGTGTATGTTGCCCTGTGTAGGACTGGCTTCCCCTCCAGGGTGTATTCCCGCCTTGCACCCAATGATTCCAGGTAGACTCTGGACCCACTGTGACCCTGAACTGGATAAGGGTTACAGATAATGAATGAATGTATATATAGTTTTTGTGTGATCTGAATAAAGGTAAAGCAGAGTAAATCTAGTTACTCTGGCCAATGCCAAGGCAGTGACAAGTGGGGTATACAGTGTTTTTACATGTTGATTTATTTTCACTTGTTGTAGATGCTGCTAGCCACTGTTACTAATTCGTATTTAAATAAATATTTTCATATATATAAAAATGCACTGCTTCATCAGGCAAGAGATTTCCGTGGATGCAGGGTGAAGTTCCCTGTATGGTTCAGGCGGTGGCGATGGTTCCGTAGCTGTGGTATTCCAATAACAATGAAGTGTTTTGTTCTCTGAGAGAAATAGGGAATCTGTGAACTTGGGAGAGTCTGTTGTGAAGTTTGCTGCAGAGAAGTTTGAAGCGCACTGAATACAGAGAGCTGTGGAAGACTATTTCACATTGTGTTATTTTTTAGATCTTGAAAGAAGCTGTTGGAAAGATGTTTTCGTTTTGAAACCTGGAATACAGGTTTTAAAAGCCAACACGGCTGAATGCACCTAGCTGAGTAAGGTCCTTTATTTTGCCTGAGTAAGCGGTTTATGCTTTCCCGTTGTTTTGTTGTCTGTGTGGTCACCTATTCAATATTGACGAGGTATAAATCATTTGTGAATTTATTAATGTGATTTGGTAATTAATGGACTTATCAAGAGAATGTTTAAAATGTAGTTTGCTCAGTGTTTATGGCAGTCTCCTATATATATATATATATGTATGGGGCCTTATGGCATTTGACAGTCACATTAAAGATGTAAAGATTGAAACACTTTTTACAGATTTTTTTTTGCTAGAAAATGTTTCACACACAAAATAAGCAGAGAATGCCATGGTTCGGTATTTCACACTTAGAAATAGCAGTGCTCTACAATCACACAGAGCGGATTCTGACAGCTCCGGTTTCTTATGTCATATCCCTGAGGAACCAATCCGTAATCTTGACAGGTAGGACTGCAGGTGACTGATAAAGTGATAAAGAGAAATGAAGGCCATGATTATAGTCATATATCCATGTGTCCATGTGTATTTCATAAAATGTGAAGTAAGCCATTTTTAAGAATTTTTTAAAGAATTTTTAAACATTTTTTAAAAACGTGTTTTGATGAAAAGAGATGAGTTTTAGCAGTGCACTCAGTGGCTGTGGGAGGACATTTGGAAAGTGTCAGAATTTACAGAAATTAAAAATTTTGTTTAAATAATTGAACTGGTTATTATTATTAATCTATTTTTAAAAGTAGGGCGGCACGGTGGCGCCTGGAGGTTGTGGGTTCCATTCCCGCTCCAGGTGACTGTCTGTGAGGAGTGTGGTGTGTTCTCCCTGTGTCTGCGTGGGTTTCCTCCGAGTGACTGTCTGTGAGGAGTGTGGTGTGTTCTCCCTGTGTCTGCGTGGGTTTCCTCCGGGTGACTGTCTGTGAGGAGTGTGGTGTGTTCTCCCTGTGTCTGCGTGGGTTTCCTCCGGGTGACTGTCTGTGAGGAGTGTGGTGTGTTCTCCCTGTGGCTGCGTGGGTTTCCTCCGGGTGACTGTCTGTGAGGAGTGTGGTGTGTTCTCCCTGTGTCTGCGTGGGTTTCCTCTGGGTGCTACGGTTTCCTCCCACAGTCCAAAAAACACACGTTGGTAGGTAGACTGGCGACTCAAAAGTGTCCATGAGTGTGAGGGAATGTGTGTGTGTGTCTGTGTTGCCCTGTGAAGGACTGGCGCCCCCTCCAGGGTGTATTCCTGCCTTGCGCCCAATGATTCCAGGTAGGCTCTGGACCCCCGTGACCCTGAACTGGATAAGGGTTACAAATAATGAATGAATGAACGAATATTTATAAAAGTCTGTTTTTTATTTTTCATAAAATTTATTTTATGAATTATATTTTCAGCAAAAATATTTATGTTTTAATTTTTAAAAATGTAAGGCTTTCTCCAATGAGGGATTTTTACGTGTGCAAGGTTAGCTTTTACATATAGACATTAATAGTTAAACTAAAAAAACAAATAAGAACATCTCTTTATTTTTCATTAGTAAAATAACTGCTGAGAAGTTCTTGCTAGTGGTATATAATAATTTTTTTGTGTTAAATTTCTACTTAGCCAGCACACCTTATAATGGTGCTCACATCAGCTGAACATGGGCATGCTAGTTGAGTTGGTACAGAGGCTAGAAGTGGGATCCAGAATTAATTAACGTGGGCAGCTCACCCACGGTGGGTTGACTTAATTTATGGAGGTTTTACAGTTTTGATGGGCCATGCTAGTTCCATCAGTGATCCTGGGGGCTTACATATATTCAGACAAAACTCCCAGGTACACAGCTGTGCTGCAGTATAGGTCTCATTGAGTGTGTTGTCTTTGTATTGTTTATTGTACCCATTTTAGTTGTGTAGTTAAACCTGGTGTTTATACTTCAAAGTAGGACTTCTCAGTTAGCTAGCTACATTAGCCCCAAAGCTGAGGACTGTCCAATAGGATTATTCATCATCCCTCTTCCTATTGGACAGGGTACATATTGAGCTTAAGGTATCTGGCCAAATAGAGGAATGTCACTTTGTATTACACCCCTGGTCATAATTAATCTTTGTGAAAGTTAAAACAACTATCTGTGTTTTATACGTCTAAAACAGCCACCATTTTTAGCAACCGGTATAAATACAGAATTCAAGTACTCTAGGGGGCCTCAGTGTGATCACAGGTGTTCAGTTGTGCGCAAACTGCCTTTCTAACCTCCCTAGAAAAGCCTGAAATGAAATGGGACCCCCTGAAGCAGCTGCCCAAGCGGTGGGGCAAGGTCACCACACTCGGTGGTTGCTACGGTGATGTGAACAACTTAACGGGCCAACCAGCGAACCGCTTATATAGGGTAACAGCCAATCTTAGCGCGCGGGGGGAGGGGGTGGAGCTTAACGGAATTCTGTTGGGATATAAAACCCCGGGTCCGTCAGACTCGACATTGCCGGTGGTGGCGCTGGTTCGGTGGCTGTATCTCTCCAACAACAATAAAGTGGAGAAGCAGATTTTCTTGGATCAGTCTGTTATGAATAGTACTGAAGAGGGTAACGGGAGCTGCGCTGCAGTGAGTATCGAGAACTGTTCACCGCTTCTTCACATTGTTTACAATGATTATTCAGTGAGAAGTATTGTCGTTTTGAAAAACCAAAATCTCAAATAAACCGGCGCCGCTGAAAGCTACTGTCCTTTATTGTCCCTGAATGGGCTGTTTACGCTTTATCCTGGTTTGTTTTGTTTTTGGCAGATGCCCTTTTTATTCAGTATCTTCACGATACGTCAGTTACATTAAAGCTCTTATTTAATAATATGTTTAATGCTGTGTTATAACGTTAGTTCGCCCTGTGTGTCATGTGTCCGGGCTTGTTTAGGAGCTCTGGACCGTTAGGCATTAGATGTTAATTTGTCTGTGAGGATTTGATGGCAATTACCCACGAGAGCGTTAGAGAGGTCAGTGTGAATTCTGCTGCTTTAAGGCGCACCCTTTATGGACACAAACGTTCAGTTGTGTTCCCCCAGCCTCTATAATCTCCATAGAGAAGCATGAGCTGAAATATGACGCTCTGGAGCAGCTGCCCATGAGGTTAAGCTCACAATGTTTAATGCCAAGCCTCTGCCGTAGATGCATGAAGCCCTCAGCCATTGTGGTGTTGTGTGTACTGTATTGAGGCAGAGGGAATTCAATGTGGGACACTTTTTTGTTTTCATTTGCACGTGTATGTGCATACAACTGTTTTAAATTCATATAAAACTCTTCTGTTTTTACCCTCTCAGCGTTACTGATGCCGGTGCTTGGTTTTTAACTGTGAAAAAGCAAGCAGGAAAAGCAGACATTCTTGGATCAGGCTGTCGTGAATGCTGGAGAGGGATTAGAGAACACAGTTCCACTTCGCCACGGTCCAATGCCTGAGGGGTTTATACCCTTCCAGCTTGGCATTGAGCTTGGTGACCTTAGGCTCATGTGCAGCTGCCGCTGAGCCTCACTCATTTCATGCTTTTCTTTAGAGATTATACAAGCTGCGTGTGTGTTATACGCGCTCTACATTCAGGGTTCGGAGAATTGAAGCTGGATATTTTTTATCAGAATACATTGCATTTAGATATATGCCCCACATCATTAAGCCCTGCTGTCTACATGCTTTTGTACATAAGGTATAAGTTGTAGGCAGTCTAAATATTTTGTAGATGCCCCTCATATTTGGTGAACTCTGCTAAACGCATTGTGGACACAGGTGTTCAATTGTGCGCGCACAGCTTGTCTAATCTCCGTAGAAAAGCATGAAATGAAATGGGACGCTCTGGAGCAGCTGTGGTATATCCTCTCTGGCTGCTCGTGAGCTTAAGGTCACCATGTTCAGTGTCAAGGATCTGCTAGGAGGTGCCTAAAGCTCTTCATCACAGGACTGAGGAACTCTGTATTCTACAATATGGCTGAATGTCATCAAATCCTCACCAAAATGCACACAGCTTGTATCATTTCCATAGATTAGCATGAAATAAAATAGGACAGCCATGACACCCACCATCCTCAATGCCTAATGTCAGTTAGAGGGATACAAAGAAAGAAACAAAAATATTACAGATATTTATTTTATTTATTTATTTTTATTGTGAAAGATTTTTTTTGTGTTCTCCCTGTGTCTGTGTGGGTTTCCTCCGGGTGACTGTCTGTGAGGAGTGTGGTGTGTTCTCCCTGTGTCTGCGTGGGTTTCCTCCGGGTGACTGTCTGTGAGGAGTGTGGTGTGTTCTCCCTGTGTCTGCGTGGGTTTCCTCCGGGTGACTGTCTGTGAGGAGTGTGGTGTGTTCTCCCTGTGTCTGCGTGGGTTTCCTCCGGGTGACTGTCTGTGAGGAGTTGGTGTGTTCTCCCTGTGTCTGCATGGGTTTCCTCCGGGTGCTCCAGTTTCCTCCCACAGTCCAAAAACACACGTTGGTAGGTGGATTGGCAACTCAAAAGTGTTCGTAGGTATGAGTGAATGTGTGTGTGTGTGTGTCTGTGTTGCCCTGTGAAGGACTGGCGCCCCCTCCAGGGTGTATTCCTGCCTTGCGCCCAATGATTCCAGGTAGGCTCTGGACCCACCGTGACCCTGAACTGGATAAGGGTTACAGAAAATGAATGAATGAATGAAGATTTGTTTCATTTCTATTTTAATTTTGTTTAGTTTTTTTTGTCATTGATGAAGTTGTGTGGTTGCTGCAGCAATATGATAAACTCAATAGGCCAATCAATGAACTGTTTCAAACTTCTAGCTCATTGTAGTACAGGGAACAGAGCGTGGTGGAATTCTGGAGGGATATACACAGCACATTCATCAGGCTCAGCATTACTATTAGTGACATTCACTCTCACTGTGGTTCTTCAACAGTAATGAGGAGAAACTTGTTTTCCGTGGTTAGACTGCTGTGAAGACTGGAGAAAGATTACACAAGATATTGTCATCGCTGCACTCCAGTGCCGGGGGGTAATAGCCATCTAGCAAATCCTTGGCATTGAGCATAACAGCCTTAGGCTTATGTGCAACTGCTTCAAATGTGCCTTTTAATTTTATATATTTCTATAGAGGATAACACACACACAACTTGTACACAGCAGTCCCACATATTCATTCACAGCTTACCGTTTTAGTGAAAGGGCTGGGCCTCCCCATGGATTGAAAGGGTATAGAACAGTGAGCTTTAAACCCAGATCTAGCTCAGCATGCCTTTTGTTGCAGTACTTGGTCTTGGTCATCTCTTAGGCAAGTGGTAGCTTTTGCAATCCACAAGCACTGTAAGATGTTTCTTAGAATCTTTAAACTGGGATGGCTGTATTTGTTAGTGATGTGATTTATTTATTTTTCTGTGAACGTAGTCAGTTTTCAGATGTCATGTGGAGTACCACCTCAAATTCTTTGTGTACCACAATCTGAGAACCACCGCTATATTTTCTACCATTAAAAGTATTTGAGAAGAGTTACTACATAGTGCATTACACTGTGTGTTATGAGTTTTTTGGAATCCAGCTGAAGATGGGACAGCAGGGAAGCCAGTCTTCATATGTAACACATCTGTTTCTACGCATTCTTGACGTTTACACTTTAAAAGGGTTTCATAAATAACTATAAACTATTAAAAAAAACTACATATATAACACAGAGCATGCTCAGCTTTTATAATCTCCCTAGAAACGCATGAAATGAAATGGCGATTCTCTGGAGCAGCTGCAGCATATCCTCTCTGGCTGTACATAAGCTTAAGGTCATAATGCTCAGTGCCAAGGATCTGCTAGAGGGGTATAAATCCCTCCAGCATCGAACTGTGGAGCAGTGGAACTGCATTCACTGGAGTAATGGACATCCATTCAGTTCCACTGGGATGAGCTGGAGTGGTGTTGGTGATTCAGAACTAATTATCCATCAGTACCTGACCTCACGAATGACCTTATCCTCATGGCTCATTGTCTTTAAATCCTCAAAACAAAATAAATCCAGTTGTTCACACACAACTCTATATTCTATGTAACTGTATATTTTCCATAGATAACAATGCAATGAAGTGGGATCATTTGGAGCAGCTGCACATGAGCGTGTAGTTCACCATGCACAAGACCTTGCCTAGAGGAGTGAAAAATACCTGAGGTGTTATATAATGAAGTTTGATGTACTGAATTGAGGTCATTTAAATGCATGCGTGAGACGTTTTTTTAATGCTGCTTTGTGTGGCTGCTATGGTGATGTGAAAAAAGTCAACTGGCCAATCAGTGGGCCTCTTGTGTTAAATTATAGCCAGTTGTAGATATACTTGGATCAGGCTGTTTTGAATGCTGGAGAGGGATTAGGGAACACAACTGCACTGCTTCACAGCTCAATGCCTGTGGGTGGGGGTTATACCCTCCTAGCAGATGCTTGGCATTGAGCTGGGTGACCCTAGGCTTGTGCAGATGGTTCAGAATGCCCAGTTTCATTGCATGGCTTTCTGTGGTGAAATTAGTGTATGTACTTTGTACTTTATTGTAATGTGTTTGCTTATAATTTCTTAGCATTTGGTGGTTTTGACTTTTAAGCTACTTTAATATGACTTGAACACTAAAGTAATCTGCACAATGGGTGTACTTCAGTCAAGTTCTCTATAGAACAGGACTTGGCGATGGCCATTATAATACCTTTAGCTTGTGCTTAAGCAGATTTGGAGGAATGTTTAGGGTCTTTGTCTTGCTAGAAAACCCCTTTTGCGACCAACATTCAGCTTTCTGGCTTATGCCTTGAGGTATTAGTTCAGTAAATAATTCTTCTCTTTCATGGTGCCGCGAAGTTCACTTTCCATTTCCCAGCAAAACAGTCCCACAACATGAAGCTACCTACTCCACTCTATTTCCTCCATACGTAGCACTGATCCTCATGGCCACACAGGCCTTCTGAAAAGACAGCCTTTCAAACTATGGCAGTGTAGCACTCTCTTAATGCAATCACCATGTTATCTGATGCCTCCTACTCCTTCACCAGTTCCTTTGTTGTTGTGTTTGGTTTCATTATAAACTTTCAGACAAAAATTCTTTCATCCCTGGGTCTTACATTTTGCCTCTGTCCCGAACAATGTGTTTGTTTCGTCCCTTTTTTAATTTTTGTATTACTGTGTCACTTACAATTTTTTGTAGTTTGTCATGGCAGCTTTTTGTAGTTTGGAAATTTGCTCCTCAGGTGGAACCCATCCTGTGCATGTCCACTTTTTGGGCTCCCCCTATTGTAATTAATTTTTACAGCACTGTACTGTAATCAATGGGGGGAGCGGGCATTCCCTATTCTCCTGCACCAGGTACATACAGCATGTTCTGCAGTACTGAGCCCAGAGTAGGAATAACAGAGGCTCTGGTCTCCCTATTACAGCTCAGTGAAGCATCACAAAATGATATTTTTGTTTATACTAATAACATTGTTACTATTGTATGTTTAGGACACGGTATGTACAAATGTTAAAAGACGCTCATTATCAGAGAATTCACCAACTTTAAGGCACACACACACACACACCTTATGTAATCCTCACACCATGAAATGAAATGGGACACTGGAGCAGATACTCATGCACTATGCTCAATGGCAAGCATTTGCGAGAAGGGTATAAAGCCCCTACAGCATTCGGCTGTGAGGCTGTGAAACTATATTCTCTGGAATGGTGGATCACCATTCAATACCTTTGGGACACACTTGAGTGGCGTTTGCTACTCCAATCTAATGAACTCACCCTGAACTCACTAATGTTCACATGAATGTATGCTATGAAATCCCCATTATAAAACAATATTTAGTGTGTTGAATTTAGATGAAAGTGCTTAAAACTTGTAAAGCACGTAAACATGTCCTGGACTGGTATAAAGCTTGTTAGATTTAACACTATTTTCTGTTGCTTTGTGTTACTTTCTAAACTGGCCAATCAGTGGACTGCTCATATGAACTGGTAACCAATTGTAGGGCTGAGCATTTCAGAATTCATGTGTCTGATTCCTGTGTGAAATCACTTTTCATTGCAGAGATGATTGCCTCTAGTTCTTGTAAGAAATCTGTACACTATAAAAAGTTAAGTACAGGAGGTCCTCGGGTTACGTCAGTCCAGAGTTACGATGTTTCGTGGTTACGACACATCTCCCATTTACTGTATGAAGCCTTGTTTCGACTTAAGTGGTTTTGCGTAAACGTCGTAACGTGAACTTCGTGTTTGGTGTGCGCGGCGCGGCGGAAGAATACGCGGTTACGCGGCTCGGGACCGAGGAGGATAGGTGTGAGGATAGGATACGTGCTTACAGTATGTTATTTACGTACAGTATGTACGTATGTTCCGACTTACACCGAAAATTGGTTTACGATGCGACGTAGGAACGGATCAACGTCGTAAGTCGAGGACCCCCTGTATTGTGCTTTTTTTTTCCACTGGATGGTACCTACTCTGCTCAACTCTACTTACTTTTCCATTAGGCAAAACCAGTACCTGGAACTGGTTACTGTTTTAGTACTTGCTCACTTGTGGTTCAAAGCAAGCCAAGTAAGAATTAAATATGACCTGACTGTTGACTGTCCAGAGAGACTTGTCAGTCATGATGAAATGTTGACAATAAGCACGCAAGGCATTTGTAAAATCTCCACCACCTTACAGTAGAGATCACATTTGTTTTTATCCAACTCATAATAGGAGCGTTTAAAATGTAGGATGTGGCTTTTAGGAGAGGTTGAAACGTTCCTTGGATTGGTGCTGGATGGTGCAACAAGGAATGCAAAAGATATACTGATCTGTCTAAGCTGCTGAGCATGAAATACACGATGAGTAAACAGTGTTACCTCCGCCATTGTTGTGGTTTCAAAAGCCTGCGGATCCCATTAGAGACAGTGTTTTGTAATGTCACTAGCTGCATTTTCCTAGGGAGCTGTGCTAGTGAAAAACCAACCTGGTGCCTTTGACCAAAACGTGAGTACAGCAGGTACCATGCAGAGGAAAAGCATCAATAGAGATGATGCACAGGATGAGAGGCCTTCGGGGAGCTTGGTTCAAGTGTGTTCATTTGAGACGGATTAATTTGTTATGCAGACTGCAAGTGCCCCACACAGCTTTGTGATGGTATTGTTTTATGAATTTGATTACAAGCATAATCCAGGTCTAGGTCAAATTTATTTAATAAGCAAATGCTTTCTTAGTCACGTCTGAATATATTCATTTCTTTCTGCCGTGTGGGTCCGGGCTGTAAACTAAACCATTCATTCTGACGGGTTATTGTCTGTATCTTAAGGAATTTTGTGTGAGGGCGCTTCTGAATTTGGGTTTTTGTGGTATTCAACAAAAGCCAAAGTAAGGGTGCATAGAGGGAACTAGTGAGTGCCTGACTGCCAAAGTGAGAATTGGAACGGACATCTGAACAGACCTGTGGCCCTTGTGGGCACAAGTAAATGTGCCATTTGGGACAGGGTTGACTTCTGGATTAATCCGTCGTGAATGCTGAGAGAGAGAAACAGGCACGGCATTGTTCTGAGTATAGAGAGCTGTTTCATACTGCAGAGTTTTTAATTCATCCTTAAAGAATTGAAAACTGGAATACCAAATAAGCCACCACTGAAACATAAAATATCTAACAGCTGAGTGAGCTATTGTCCTTTGTTGTCTGTGAGGAACATGTTCATGTTACATGTCCGTGTTTTGCTTTGTATATAACATTTACTGGAATAATCATTCTGACTGACTGTAGTGCATACTTTCTATCCCCATTTCACCCTGCTCTTCTGTGGTCAGGATCCCACAGGACCACTGCAGATCAGGTACTATTTAAGCGGTGGATCATTCTCACCGCTGTACACTGATGTGGTGGTGGTGTATCAGTGTGGTTTGCACTGTTATAGGTGGATCAGATACAGCAGTGCTACTCGAGTTCTTAAGCACCATGTCCACTCTGTTAGACACTCCTACCTTGTTGGTCCACCTTGTAGATGTAAAATCAGAGACAGTAGCTCATCTGTTGCTACCCTGTTTGTGTTGGTGGCCTTCTAACCCTTTACCAGTGGACACAGGACGTATGATCCCACCTTGCGCCCAGTGATTCTGGGTGGGCTCCGGACCCACTGCGACCTGGATAATCAGTTACAGACAATAAATGAATGACTATTCTCAGTCCAGCAGTGACACTGAGAGCTTTAAAAACTCTTAACAGCCATACTGTGTCTGATCCACTCAAATATTTTATTCTGAAACTCATATATTTCATTCATTATCAGTAAGCGCTTATCCAGTTCAGGGTTGCGGTGGGTCAAGAGACTACCTGGAATCATTGGGCGCAAGGTGGGAATACACCCTGGAGGGGGCGCCAGTCCTTCACAGGGCAACACTCACACACACATTCACTCACACCTACGGACACTTTTGAGTCGCCAATCCACCTACCAACGTGTGTTTTTGGACTGTGGAAGGAAACCAGAGCACCCGGAGGAAACCCACGCAGACACAGGGAGAACACACCACACTCCTCACAGACAGTCACCTGGAGGAAACCCACGCAGACACAGAGAGAACACACCAAACTCAAAAGCAGTATATTCTCCTTGAGAAGTGCCCAGTCTGGAGCGGAGCTCATAGATCCCGCCACAGTGTCTCGCAGCCATGAAATGACCAAGTGGATATAGTTAATGTTATATTTTACCAGACCCAAAAAGGCCCATTGCTCTTGTAAAAATCTCCATGACCAGAGACGGAGGCAGTTTAGAAGCAGCAACACTACAGAACAGAGCCAGAGCTGGCTAATTTTCTCCTGAACAAGTAACAGCAAATAATTTCTGAAAAATAAATAAATAAGTACAGACACCTATACAAAGATTAAAAGGAGCAAACACTATAGGTTGTGTGTTTTATATAAAAAAAAAGGGAGGCATAGTGACGTTTGTAAGGGGTCACGACGGTTTTTTGTCTTTTATACGAAGAAGGTTAATAACATGATTGAAGTGTAAATACTTTTGTTTGTTTGTTTGTTTTAAAGAAATTGATGCAGATTTGTGTGTGTTTCTCCATTTTGTGTGTGTGTGTGTGTGTTTTCAACAAATTAAGGTATAAGAATTGTGTTTGAAAAGCCTCGCATTATCACCTATTTAAGGTGGAACGGTTAAATCAACACAGCAAATATAAGCATTTCTCTAGTAGGCAGATGTTTTAGTGACATGATGTACACTTGGTTGTGTGTTTTAAATGGATAAAATGGGAAATAAGAAGTGTTTCAAAACGAGTTTTGTTTATAAACTTAGCATTAGCTTTAGCTTCAGTATTCCTCCTATTTCCGACCGTCCCCTAATTCCGGCCACTGCCGTATATGGTGCTATTCCGCCCTCTCTCTTCGCCAATCGCATTGGGTAAAACAATAAAACGTAAGTTCAAGCCTTAGTAGGACATTTAAACATCAGTCTTGCAAGAAATGACACATCTAAACAATATTTAAGTATCTCTAACAGTGTTGTAATTCTTTGTGTGCAAAACTGCATGTAGAACACAACACATTTCCATTTCGCGACAGATATTTCCCTCAGTGTAAAAGTTAGCTTAGCGGTTAGCTTCCTCTTTTTCTCTGAGGGGAAAATCTACCGCCATTGTAATCCTTACATGTAGAGTACGGATACCAACACAGGACAAACATGATCTCATTGTGAACCACTGAATGTGGTAGAAACGGTCTCGTTTGACTGTCACAAGCAGGGGAGGTGGCCGAAGTTAGGGGGCGCTAATAATATTAGCAGTATTGGCACCCACTTAAACAAAAACGTCTTTATATAAAAACATATATACTGTCGAAGTCAAGCAAGACTTGGACATTAATCTACACATATTTGACTCCTGAAAAATGTTGCTTTGAGTGAGTAAAGTACTTCTATTTATTTACAGTTAGCTAAGATTTCCAATATTGTAATTAAAGTGGCCGGAAGTTGGGGTAATTACGCTAGCTGTTTAAGGTGGAAATGAGTATTCAATAAGTAGCTGGAGAACAGAGCAAATATACTGACCCATTTAAAGTGGAACTAAATGCTTGAATATGAAAACTGTGAATAATTGGTTGAATAATACAATTGGTTTGTGTGATTTTAAAAAGATAAAGTGGAAAAACAGTTGTTTCAAAAGCTATAGCGCTTGCTTCAGCTCTTAAGGTGAAGGCAGACAGCTGTCTCCACTGTTTTGAAACTGTATTATAGTTCCAATTTTAAACGCTTGGTGTCAGTTTTACAGATTCTGCTTTACAGCTTCTTTAAATCACAAACGATATGTCAGTTTATCTCAAAGCGACTGAACTGTGCTTTATCTCTCCAGAGAACTGTGCAGTGGGGCTTTATATCCTTCTAGCAGATGCTTTGCATTGGACCTGGTGACTTTAAGCTCATGTGCAGCTGCTCGAGAGCGTCCCATTTCATTTCATGCTTTTCTTTGGAGGTTATATAAGTGGGAAATGCTCAGCTAAACATCTGTGTGCACTTTGGCTGAATGCCATTAAATCCTTACAGAAAGGTTCTAACGTTGTCCAAAGCCTTAGGAAAGGATTGAAGTTGCTGTTACCACAGCAAAAAAAAGGTGTTATTAAATATTACATGTACATATTTACATTTTTGGCCGTGCACTGCATAGCTCAATACTCTTTTAATAATTAAATAGAAGTTAAATGACCAACACACCATCTTAAAAACAGCAGAGGAGACAAATGACTAAATGCTTACATGAGAAGGAACAGTTGTACTCTGTATCTCCAATAGTAGAAATCTCTCAGTGAATTCAGCTACTTAATGGTGCACTCTTTTTGGATACAGACATTTAACTGTGCATGCACAGCTTGTTTAATCGACATAGAAAATGAAATTTGATGCTTTATCACAGCTGCACTTGAGCTCAAGGTCACTATGCTCAATGACAAGCTTAGGCTAGAGGGGTATAAAGCTCTCCAGGCAGTCCTGGAACTGCATTTACTGTAGCGATGGAGTACTATTCAATACCTTTGGGATGAAAAGACCTTTTGTGATACAGGACTAATTGTTCACTATCAGTATCTGTATCAGGAAACATCAGTAACTGGGAAATGTAAGCCCAGTATCTTTCCTTTCTCTTCTCATGCATATATCCCATATTTTTATATTTTCAGTTATCTATTTTAGGGGTGTAGTGATTAATTGACTTAGTTGAGTAAAATTGGTGACCAAATTATCTGGCAACTAATTTTAGTTGGTGACATCATCACAGGTTTCTTGTGCTAAGTAGACATATGAATACATCCATCCATTATCTGTAAGCGCTTATGCAGTTCAGGGTCGCGGTGGGTCCAGAGCCTACCTGGAATCATTGGGCGCAAGGCGGGAATACACCCTGGAGGGGGCGCCAGTCCTTCACAGGGCAACACACACACTCACACACTCACAGCTACGGACACTTTTGAGTCACCAATCCACCTTCAAACGTGTGTTTTTGGACTGTTAGAGGAAACCCATGCAGACACAGGGAGAACACACCAAACTCTTCACAGACAGTCACCCGGAGGAAACCCACGCAGACACAGGGAGAACACACCACACTCCTCACAGACAGTCACCCGGAGGAAACCCACGCAGACACAGGGAGAACACACCACACTCCTCACAGACAGTCAACTGGAGCGGGAATCGAACCCACAACCTCCAGGTCCCTGGAGCTGTGTGACTGCAACACTACCTGCTGCCATATGAATACATTTTTAAAAAATTTTAATAATATGGTTTATGAGATAAGCAAAAAATAGAGAAAGGGTTTACCAAGCAGAAACAAACTACATAAATATATTTTGCTTATCACTGATCCCCAAAAAATCTCAAACACACCCATCCCAGTGTTCTCCCACCCCACTACCCGACACAATACAAATAAATAAACAAACAAATAAAAATGTAAAAATTAACACATTAAAAAACACCTAAACAAATGGGTTTGGGGAGAAGGAAAAATAAACCTTGTGTCTTCATTACTGTTGTAAATTTGGAACTTTTTTTTTTCAAAGAAAAAAGGGCGACTGTAAATAAAAATAATGAGTATTACTTTTTAAAGAAATAAGGCAACATTTGACATTAAAACTCACTGATATGTAATTGTTACTAGTTTCAATGCAAAATTTTTTTATTATTTAAAAAAAATGTAAAGCCATGATTGATTAGCAGTGTCCTTCCAAATGATTAATGAATATTAGGCTAACTGTGGGCTAGCGGAGCTGATGCTGATGCCTTTGTAAACACATGCGGTTTAAGGCGGCTGTGAAAAGGTGGTCATTTTGTTCCTTTTTTAAAAAGAAAAATGAAAAGCTTTAATGCTTTTGGATTTATATTTGAGGCCCACATTAAATTGTGACAAAGTTTTTCTGTCTATGTGTTAGGTGTCCATTTGTGCATGCACAGCTTGTATTCTCTAGAAAAAAAGTTATATGGAATGAAATGTGACGCTCTGGAGCAGCTGCAGATGAGTTTAAGTTTACCGTGCTCAGTGCCAAGCCTTTGATAGTGAAATATTTTGCCTCCTAGTGCTGGGCTGTGGAGCAGTGAAACTGCATTCTCTGGAGTAATGAAACACCACATGCTACATATTAAAGTTGAGTTTGTTGGGGTGTCGCGTTTGTGATCCAGAACTAATCCAACCCTAATAATGCTCTTGTGGCTGAATGCTATCAGATCCTCTCAGAGATGTTTCATGTCGTACCTGGTGATCTACATATTAATGCCCTTTATTTTGAGCTGGGTCCAAATTCTGTTGGTTATATAGTGTAATATTGTTTATTATTTTGTGACCATGAGGGTTATTTGGAGAAAGAGTGCTAGAGGAGGCACTGTGGGCGGCTGGAGGGAGGGGGTCCACTTGGCTGCTCATAAATTGAGAGCCAAAATCCTGTGAACATGACACAGAGAGCTAACTGATTTGCACACTGTGATATGACATTGTCCTTATTTCTTTCAGCATTCAGGCAAGGACGCAGTGGAGTGTATGACGTAAAATCTTTTAACATCGTCTGAATGTTCAGAAAATATTTATATCTGGACTTAAATGAACAGTTTAATGAATACATGACCTACATTGTGTTGATTTTGTAAACAAAGCTGTTAGCATTAGCACTAAAGCCACTAGCCTCTGCTAAGATAACTTTCCACAGCAACAGTGCAAAAAAGGAAATATAAGAAATCTGTTTTTATAATAACACTAAATTTTGGGATAATTTAAAAACACAGATGTAATGGGGTAAATGGTCTGTGTAACGTTTATCAGTTCCGTTTCCTCCCAGTAAACATTTAGCCGTTGATTCAACGTTGAAATAACGTAATGACTGCCGTCTAATCAACGTTCTCTTAAGGTTGAAAATGAAAGTTGAAAAGACGTCCAAACACAGACATTGAAAAGACGACTATTAGACGTATTTTGGACGTCCATTGACGTTATTAATTGGTCCCGAAATAAATTACTTGTATAAAACGCGGGCGGCACGGTGGTGCAGCAGGTAGTGTCGCAGTCACACAGCTCCAGGGGCCTGGAGGTTGTGGGTTCGATTCCCGCTCCGGGTGACTGTCTGTGAGGAGTTGGTGTGTTCTCCCCGTGTCCGCGTGGGTTTCCTCCGGGTGCTCCGGTTTCCTCCCACAGTCCAAAAACACACGTTGCAGGTGGATTGGTGACTCGAAAGTGTCCATAGGTGTGAGTGTGTGAGTGAATGTGTGTGTGTCTGTGTTGCCCTGTGAAGGACTGGCGTCCCCTCCAGGGTGTATTCCCGCCTTGCGCCCAATGATTCCAGGTAGGCTCTGGACCCCCCGCGACCCTAAATTGGATAAGCGGTTACAGATAATGGATGGATGGATGGATGTATAAAACGCATTTTGGACGTCCACTGACGTTATCGATTGGTCACCACTTAACTAACTTATTAAGATGGAATTTGGACGTCCATTGACGTTTAAAATATGTCTTTGACGGACAGACTACTTTTAGACCTATTTTGAACGTCCGGGGACCTTCCTTGTTTACTGGGCTGATATTTATTATTATTATTATTATTATTACCACAGACTGCTCACCAAACAGTGAATAATGTCTTTGTACTCAGACACACTACAGCAATGTCAGCACTTACACAATACATATAAACAATTAGATTTTACGTATTTTACTCTGGAACACTGAAGTTCATTCGGGTTATGGGGTTCGCTCTCTTATTTAAAGGTTATAACACTTATTTTTAATGGTTTGACCGTACGGCGAGTCAATGCTGCTCCGTGTATCTCTGTATAACGTCGGCCCTTAACAACTATGAAGACGTTACCCGCTGTTTAGTGGAAAGTCTATGGGTTAGGTTCAGAAAGCATGTCTCCTCTGATGTGATGGTGGTCTGATCACTTTCATTACAAGACCCACTAAAGGGGAAAATGAGAAAATGGAGTAAAAGTGAAAAACTAAAAAAATATCCCATTTCTTTTCTTTCTATAACACATTTAAACCAATTGAAACAATGAAGTTTTAAACCCAGTTTCCTATATTTCCCATATATACGAGGAAAAAGAAAAGACCTCGTCAGCCACTGTTCATTCGGGAGCTTGAAGTAGAGAGGGTGAGCAGCTTTAAATACCTGGGCGTCCACATCAGTGAGGACTTCGCATGGACATTGAACACCATGCAGCTGGTCAAAAAGGCTCAGCAGCGGTTGTAATTCCTGAGGAGGCTGAGAAAATTTGGGATGTCACCCAGAATCCTCAGAAATGTTTATAGCTGTGTCATCGAGAGCCTCCTGACCAGCGTATCACCGCGTGGT
This sequence comes from Hoplias malabaricus, assembly GCF_029633855.1. Classification (NCBI taxonomy): domain Eukaryota; kingdom Metazoa; phylum Chordata; class Actinopteri; order Characiformes; family Erythrinidae; genus Hoplias; species Hoplias malabaricus. The sequence continues at coordinate 2,300,745 of NC_089805.1, read as the reverse complement.
ACTGCAGCACGACTGTGACGGACCAAAAACGCTTGCAGAGAGTGGTGAACACTGCTGAGAAGATCACCAGGACTCCACTACCCTCTCTGCAAAGCATCTACCACCAGAGAGTCCGCAGGAGAGCTGCCTCCATACTTAAAGACCCATCCACCCCCAGCATGGACTGTTCACACTTCTGCCCTCAGGCCGGAGGTACAGAAGTGTCAAACGCAAGACCACTAGGTTAAAGAACTCTTTCTTCCCCACTGCCATCAGACTCCTGAACCTACCTCAGAAATAACTCTGCACTTCACTGTCATTTACTGTCACACAAACGATTGTTTCTACTTATTGCTGTTTGTGATTGTAGCACTCGTTCACTTTACCGTTCACCTATGTATATAATCTCAGTGAACTGTGCACTTTATTAGTTATCTAGTTATTCGTTGTATTTTCTCTTCCATTTGACATTCTTGGTGAGGAGCAAAGAAAGAATTTCATTGTACACAGAACATGTTCCAGGGCGGCACGGTGGCGCAGCAGGTAGTGTCGCAATCACACAGCTCCAGGGACCTGGAGGTTGTGGGTTCGATTCCCGCTCCGGGTGACTGTCTGTGAGGTGTGTGGTGTGTTCTCTCTGTGTCTGCGTGGGTTTCCTCCGGGTGACTGTCTGTGAGGAGTGTGGTGTGTTCTCTCTGTGTCTGCGTGGGTTTCCTCCGGGTGACTGTCTGTGAGGAGTGTGGTGTGTTCTCCCTGTGTCTGCGTGGGTTTCCTCCGGGTGACTGTCTGTGAGGAGTGTGGTGTGTTCTCTCTGTGTCTGCGTGGGTTTCCTCCGGGTGACTGTCTGTGAGGAGTGTGGTGTGTTCTCTCTGTGTTACGTGGGTTTCCTCCGGGTGCTCTGGTTTCCTCCCACAGTTAGTAGGTGGATTGGTGACTCAAAAGTGTCCGTAGGTGTGAGTGAATGTGTGAGTGTGTGTGTTGTCCTGTGAAGGACTGGCGCCCCCTTCCAGGGTGTATTCCCGCCTTGCGCCCAATGATTCCAGGTAGGCTCTGGACCCACCGTGACCCTGAACTGGATAAGGGTTACAGATAATGAATGAATGAACGGAACCTGTTCCTTACAGTGACAATGACAATAAACTCTTTAAACGATCAGAAATTGAATTGATAAACGTTACACGGACCATAAATGCACCTAAAAGATACATAAAATATTTTTGAAATGTTAAAAAGCTTTTGTAGCTAATGTTTAATGCTTAACGTTGACTAACGACAGAGGACACAAGAAAACAAAAATGTCTAGCATATTTAAGGTTTGGTCATACCTGACAGTTTAGTATTTTTCATTTGAACTGTTTCTTTTTCTCATCCGTCAGGAGATGCCACCAGAAGAAAACCGACTGCTGAAATCAGAAGATGTTAAACAAGAGAATTTAGAGAAGCCGTACTGTTGCTCCGAGTGCGGGAAGACTTTTAAACAAGAGAATCATCTCAAATCTCACCAGCGCACTCACGCTGTGGAGAAGTCATTTAAGTGCCCGGACTGTGGAAGGATTTTTAACAGACACAGCAACCTCCAAACACACCTGCGCATTCACACAGGGGAGAAACCGTATCAGTGCACAGAGTGTGAAAAGAGTTTTATAGACAAAGGAACTCTGACGAAACATCAGCGCTCTCATACGGGGGAGAGGCCCTTCGATTGCTTGGAATGTGGGAAGAATTTTAAAGACAGCACTGCGCTTAAAACGCACCAGGCCATTCATACAGGGGAGAGGTCCTATTTTTGCTCATGCTGTGGAATGAGTTTCACCAGATACAGTAACCTCCAGCTCCACCAGCGCACTCACACTGGAGAGAAACCACACATCTGCCCCGAATGTGGGAAGGGTTTTAATCAACAGACTAATCTCCAAGTACACCAGCGCCTCCACACGGGGGAAAGGCCGTACGTGTGCGCTGAGTGTGGCAAGACGTTTACCGACGGCAGTCACCTGAAAAAACATCAGCTCATTCACACCGGAGAGAAGCCGTATCAGTGCTTAGTGTGTGGAAGGCATTTTAATCAACTTAGTAATCTTCAAACACACCAGCGCACTCACACAGGCGAGAACCCGTATTACTGCAAAGACTGTGGGAAACACTTCCGCTATTCGAAGAGTCTGAAGATACACAAGTGCCCGAAGTGGCTGGTCAATAACCCTGTCCCCATGGTTATCGAACCTGATTACTTTGAAGGAGAAGAAGAAGAAGAAGACGAAGAAGAAGAACCAGAAATTGAAGAGGAAGAAGAAGCAGATGTGGATGTGGTTAACACTCCGCACACTCATCCTCCCCCCGTATTGGAGGAAGAGCAGCAGGAGCTGGAGTATAGCTGTTCACGTGGTTTCCATTATGTTTTCGTTGAGAAAACATAGAGTTTTAGAGGGATGTTAACCATTTGAGAAGCAGAATGAAAACCATGCGTGCATCCTCGCATGTATCTTTCGTAGGCTAATTTTAGCTGTTGTGCCAGTATTTCTTTTCTCATTTAGGATTTGCATGCTGTATATTCAGTAGTTGCACTATACAGAGAAATATTGTATTTGCATGTCTTTTTTTATTTATTTATTTTGCCCCGTTATCTGTTTGTGCACACATGCATTATTAGTGTGAAAACTAAGAACATGGTATGTGCCATATTGGATGCACAGAGATAAACAGTGGTGAAAGAGTTAATCTAAACTGCATGTGCCAATGAAATTGGAAATCTGGTTTTATATCCATGTAGGAGGGTGCAATATGGGGAAAGCACCCTTAGGGTGAAATGCGTAGCAATTCCCATCCCCTGTCATTACCTCTCATCTGGATCACTACATTTCTGGGGTTTATTGATTGATCTAGGTTCCTTACGTTGAAATGTAGTGATCTAAGCATTTATATTAAACATATAAATAATTTGTAATACAATTATAGAAAGGAGAACAAAAGGATTAGCATCCTACGGTGGTGATTAGCAATGCTAATGACTGAGGCTATACATTTATAAGGACTTTTTCAGATATGGTGTGAGAGACTGTGTGAAGCTATTTCGTTGTCATGCACTTATCACAGCACTTTTCATTCGGTTCCACTTAGCAAGTACGTATTTTGCATTAATTTGTTTCATCAGTATTACCATTGCTGTAATTTATTACTGTTTATTAATATTATTATTATTTAACTAACTCACAAAATTCACATTTTACCAATGCAGGGTCTCATCTTACCCCAGTGCCCCGGTTGATTTATATTTATGTGCTATGAAAACTGAAAACAAATATGTCTGCTGTTTATTTCCTCTGTGTTTGTCTGTGCTCCATCGTTTTGTACATGTTAAACTCCACGTAGTTTGTTTACAGTAAGTAGTAGCCCTGTTAGAGTTTATCAGTGGGTTATGTCGACAGGTCAACATCAGATTGGATAACAGTGATAGGTCGAGATAGCACAAGCGCACACAGTGATGTCACGTTAGCTGTGGGGTACTAGTCTTTGAGTAGATCATCTGCTATTAGACACACGTTTAAGTGAAGTGCTTCAGTTGAATATATTCCATTGTAAAGGTTACAGTAGTTATTCGAGACAAATATTGGTTTGGCATTGGTTTCCAATAAGTCAAGTTTTTAATATTGGGAACCATACAGAAACTAATAGGATCTGTACTGGTCTCAGATGATAATAGTCAAGGTTTCAGTATTACTATCAGTATTCTAGGGGAAAATGTACTGTGCCATACGCAGTAAATGGTCCTAGGAAGAGTATTTTCCCTGTTTTTATTCTTTTTTTTATATGTATGTACGATGAAAATCAGTCCTTCTATTAAATTATGCAATGTTTGAGTTGAATGTCGGTTCTTTGCTTGATTTTCAAAATGGAGTCCACCTGTCAAACATGGCTTGGCTGGTGTTACTCAGCAGTTCGTACAGTGATGGCTGGCTCTGTTCTATGGCCCCAAGGTAAACACACACTCGGTTGAGTGAGGAGATAAATAGGAATGCACAAACACTCCTTTGCACAGTCACCTACTTCATGGCCTTTTTACATCGTCCTCAGGCTTACAGCCAAAAACAAATTGACCTATATCTTATTAATAAAAAGTGAGACATTTTAAAATATTAACTAATTTAGAACTTGGTGGCAGTAGCATGTGTAAAAAATGGGCAATGGGGCAACAAAAAAACAGTTGGAGGAGCAATTTGCAACAAAGTCTATTATCTGTGTTAAAAAGAGCAATTGAGAGAGAGTCTCTCACAAAAAAAGGCATAAGTAGTGATCATTCATTCATTCATTCATTCATTCATTATCTGTAACCCTTATCCAGTTCAGGGTCGCGGTAGGTCCAGAGCCTACCTGGAATCATTGGGCACAAGGTGGGAATACATCCTGGAGGGGGCGCCAGTCCTTCACAGGGCAACACACACACACACATTCACTCACACACTCACACCTACGGACATTTTTGAGTCGCCAATCCACCTGTGTTATTCGACCATGGGAGAACACACCAACACCTCACAGACAGTCACCTGGAGGAAACCCACGCAGACACAGGGAGAACACACCACACTCCTCACAGACAGTCACTCGGAGGAAACCCACGCAGACACAGGGAGAACACACCACACTCCTCACAGACAGTCACCCGGAGCGGGAATCGAATCCACAACCTCCAGGTCCCTGGAGCTGTGTGACTGCGACACCTACCTGCTGCTCCACCGTGCCGTCTTCAGATATGTACAGACACATCTAAACAAAGGAGAGAAACCTTCATAGTGCCACACCTCAATCTGCAAAGAGAACCATGTGCCAGTGTATACAGGAGAGTGAATGTCAGGTGTGAACACAGACGTACACATCCAGAAAACATGAGCTCCATGTGAAATTATCCTCAATGGAATGGGACAATCTAGGCCAGTGGCACCTGTGTCTAGGGTCATTTTGCCAAGTATCAGTTGTGATCTACAGCTCTACATTCCCCAGCACTGGGCTGTGGAACAGTCTTCTTCTGAGTTATTGAGCATCATCCAATGTTCCATCAGCACCTTAACTCACTAATGTGCATGGGTCTGAATACAGTTCTTAGATCCAGTATGTGGTGTTAAGGCTTCCCAGATGCTGTTACTTGAGAAAGGGGACAGACTCCCTATTTATACCCTTAACGTCATAAGAAAACTGGATGAGCAGGAGTCCACAAACTTTTGACAGTAAACATTTTCTCACTGGTTTTACAGTGGAATGATTCTCATAGAATCATTAGTTCTCTGGGTTCAAACATACGTCAGACAGCATTGGCTAGGGCTGCTGCCATTACAGTTATAATCAATAACAGTAACGACATAAACAGCAAGCAATTATGACATAATGGAAAAAGCAATGGTGAAGGAATGGGCAGGACCATGTTTTTTTTCTGTACTCAGTGAACAGAGTAATAAGACAAGAACTTTGGGAAGGAAGTGGTAATGACCAAACTGAAAATCGATCAGTGCTTTACCGACCAGGAAAACACATTATATGCTAATAATTTGTCTCTGCAGAAAGCATAGTGGAACACATTACAATACATTCTCCTTGAAACTGTCTCCTTGAGACAGCAGTTAGTAAAGTTTTTTAGAACTAACCTGAAAAACATTTAACATGGAAGACCAGATGACCTGTGTTTCTTATATATTCATCAATATATTTACATAGATGTCCCCCCAAAAAATATTTATTCATTATTTATCCAGTTCAGGGTCGCGGTGGGTCCAGAACCTACCTGGAATCATTGGGCGCAAGGTGGGAATACACCCTGGAGGGGGCACCAGTCCTTCACAGGGCAACACAGACACACACACACACATTCACTCACACCTACGGACACTTTTGAGTCGCCAATCCACCTACCAACGCAGACACAGGGAGAACACACCACACTCCTCACAGACAGTCACCCGGAGGAAACCCACGCAGACACAGAGAGAACACACCACACTCCTCACAGACAGTCACCCGGAGGAAACCCACGCAGACACAGAGAGAACACACCACACTCCTCACAGACAGTCACCCGGAGGAAACCCACGCAGACACAGGGAGAACACACCACACTCCTCACAGACAGTCACCCGGAGGAAACCCACGCAGACACAGAGAGAACACACCACACTCCTCACAGACAGTCACCCAGAGGAAACCCACACAGACACAGAGAGAACACACCACACTCCTCACAGACAGTCACCCGGAGGAAACCCACGCAGACACAGGGAGAACACACCACACTCCTCACAGACAGTCACCCGGAGGAAACCCACACAGACACCGAGAGAACACACCACACTCCTCACAGACAGTCACCCGGAGGAAACCCACGCAGACACAAAGAGAACACACCACACTCCTCACAGACAGTCACCCAGAGGAAACCCACGCAGACACAGAGAGAACACACCACACTCCTCACAGACAGTCACCTGGAGCGGGACTCGAACCCACAACCTCCAGGTCCCTGGAGCTCGCTCTGTGACTGCGACACCTACCTGCTGCGCCACCGTGCTGCAAAAAAAATTAAAATTAAAATAAATAAATAAAAAATATTCAATGGAACTCAATGTAAAACGTTGTTATTCAGAGTAATTTTGGAGCGTTTCTATTGGTCCATGATTCATCATGTAATTTTTACAGAAAGTGAAAGACAGCTGCTGTGTTCAAATGATTTGCCGTGGCCCCTGCTTTCATAGTTGTGTTGTAATATAGAGTTCAATCAGTGCATTACATTATATTTACATTACAACAATAAATATCTAATATGTGACACTAAATGTACTGCCACCGTGCTGCTCCACAGGGAAATTAATACTTTTATTTTAACATTCAAATGAATATATTTACCCTGTGAAGGATTGGCGCCCCTCCAGGGTGTGTTCCCGTCTTGTGCCCAGTGATTCTGGGTAATCTCCGGACCCACCCTGGCCCCGAACTGGAAAAGGGTTACAGACAATGAATGAATAAATGAATGAATATATTGTGTGTCAAGGTGGAAACAGGTGCTAATGTGTACAGTTATTAACTTTAACTGAGTGTTTATTGGGATAGAACTTCAAAAGCTACATATAAAGCCACGCGAAATGCATTTTAAAGGAATACAATTACACGTAAAAAACAAGCAACAAACAATAAGTTATTTACACATTTTGATCCTGATGTTGTTGCAGCTGTGGATGAAATAGCCCTTGCTACCACAAGATGGCGACAATGATCCATGAATTATATCCATAACCGGTTTTAGATTCACAAATAAATCCCATGCCATTCTTTACTCCCTATGAACAAAGTACAGGAGCTGGTCATAAAATTAGAAGCTCAGGAAAAAGATGATTTATTTCAGTAATTCTATTTAAAAAGTGAAACTTGTGTATTACACTCATTCATTACACTCAGACTGATATATTTCAAGTGTTTATTTCTTTTAATTTGATGATTATAACTGACAACTAATGAAAATCTCAAATTCAGTGTCTCAGAAAATTAGTATATTACTTAAGACCAATACCAAAAAAAAAGGATTTTTAGAAACGATGGCCAAGTGAAAATATGAACATGAAAAGTATGAGCATGTACAGCACTCAATACTTAGTTGGGGCTCTCCATTCCATATAAAGAGTCTGATCCCCTCTGCAGCCCCAAAATAATGTGGCCCAGCGAACACATCGCTCATAAAAAGGAGAAGCACATGGTCAATGGCACAATGTCCTACTGACCACAGGGGCACAGAGCCCTTGAAGGCTGACCCTATCCAGGTAACCCTGTGTTGAGAGCCAATGGAGTCTCCACCATTTCCGAGACAGTAAACACTTTGTTGTCACTCTGAGATGGAAATATTAATGCCTGCTCCCCAAGAACAGATGCTTCTTGGTACTTGGTTAAAATCCCTGGGGATGAGCCTAAAGAATATACTTCAGTATGCACCCTGTACATGGAATGTAACAACCCATTTCAAAAAGGAGAGGACTGTTATTAATAGTGAGAAATTTAAAAGCAGATTTGTAAACAGAATCATTTTGTATTTAATATTTTCATTTATTTGTATTTGCGCTCGAGGTGACTGTCTGTGAGGAGTGTGGTGTGTTCTCCCTGTGTCTGCGTGGATTTCCTCCGGGTGACTGTCTGTGAGGAGTGTGGTGTGTTCTCCCTGTGTCTGCGTGGGTTTCCTCCGGGTGACTGTCTGTGAGGAGTGTGGTGTGTTCTCCCTGTGTCTGCGTGGGTTTCCTCCGGGTGACTGTCTGTGAGGAGTGTGGTGTGTTCTCCCTGTGTCGGCGTGGGTTTCCTCCGGGTGACTGTCTGTGAGGAGCGTGGTGTGTTCTCCCTGTGTGTGCGTGGGTTTCCTCCGGGTGACTGTCTGTGAGGAGCGTGGTGTGTTCTCCCTGTGTGTGCGTGGGTTTCCTCCGGGTGACTGTCTGTGAGGAGCGTGGTGTGTTCTCCCTGTGTGTGCGTGGGTTTCCTCCGGGTGACTGTCTGTGAGGAGCGTGGTGTGTTCTCCCTGTGTCTGCGTGGGTTTCCCCCGGGTGACTGTCTGTGAGGAGCGTGGTGTGTTCTCCCTGTGTCTGCGTGGGTTTCCCCCGGGTGACTGTCTGTGAGGAGCGTGGTGTGTTCTCCCTGTGTCTGCGTGGGTTTCCTCCGGGTGACTGTCTGTGAGGAGCGTGATGTGTTCTCCCTGTGTCTGCGTGGGTTTCCTCCGGGTGACTGTCTGTGAGGAGCGTGATGTGTTCTCCCTGTGTCTGCGTGGGTTTCCTCCGGGTTACTGTCTGTGAGGAGTGTGGTGTGTTCTCCCTGTGTCTGCGTGGGTTTCCTCCGGGTGACTGTCTGTGAGGAGTGTGGTGTGTTCTCCCTGTGTCGGCGTGGGTTTCCTCTGGGTGCTCCGGCTTTTGAGTTACACACTCCTGTTTTCAGTTTGAAAAGCTTTTTGACAATTGGGCAAGATCAGTCAGCCATTTTTTCCAAAAACTTATTTTTAAAACACGGAATATTAACAGTCCTTCCTTTTGAAATGTTGTTTCTCTATTAAGGATTCTGCTTTTTTATTTTCAAATCTTTTGGCTCTATTCTGATGCTAAACCTCTGTATGAACTCTGCCTGGACAATACTTTGATAAAATTACGGCTTCCAGGTTCTTTACATTACAGTATCTTATCAGTACACAATTGGTCAAGAGCTCTTTTCTGGACAGAGATTTGTCTACAGACTTACGATCTTGTGGAAGTTTATTCAACACATCTCTTAGTATTAGGTATTGTATTATGTAGTTAATATCCTGGTTACATCCAACATGTTGCATCTTAGCCATGTTGCATTTCTTAAACAGAATGGCCCACACACATTTTGCAAGATCTGGCCCAGTTTTCCAGTGACTGGAAAAGCTTAGGAATTTTTTAGTATGAGCCACTCCAAACTTACAGTTTGCCAGCGCCGACGGCAGAGGTCAGCAGTGCCATATATTTGGCTGGGTAACAGCTATAGGTCATTACGGTTTTTTTTTTTTATCCTTCCCAATGCAAACTGCATATTTGTTGTTTTCAAGATCATTAAGATACGGTTGTTACACAGTTGTACAGTGGAGAATTCTTGACAAGATCAGGGAGCAAGACCAAGCAATTCCACTTTAGGAACAAAACCCAAAAATTCACAACCCGACTACCAATATTTATTTTACAGGAGAATTTACAGGGGAGGGAACCGTTGCTTATAACAAGAGGACATGGCAACCATGATTTTCCTTCCACTTTTTACAGCCAATCAGAATCTGTTGCTAAGCGAACTCAGCTGTTAGAAGTTGTTCTTGCCGTTTTGGAGTTTTCTCTCCTCAGTAAGAAACGGATAAACTGAGGTAAATTATTTTTGTCATGCTATAAAATAGGTATTTTTTGTCTGGGCTAGATATACATGAGAATTTATTTATAACAGTGAGGCTAACTGAAGCAAATTCAGCTTCTGTGTTTAATAGTCGTCTTGTTGAGGAAATGTAACCATGTTTTTGAAGTCTATTAAATGCAGTCTTTAAATGTCATATTTGCTGCATAACTATTTATCACTATCACCCTGATAACTACTTCTCTGTAGAAATTCATTCATTTAATAAACTATATTTTATTTTCCAGTCAAATTTAACAATGGCAGTTCGAGAGACTTGGAAAATTCCAGAAGACAGCTCTGACAGTGACGACAGTTTGAAAGATAAACGTCCACGCTTTCCCGATGTGACAATGTTAGTATGCAGATATTGCTCCATTTGCTTTTCAAAATGTACTTCCAAGCGATTTAAAGATTTTGTAAACTACTTTTATTGTCTTTGTCTTAGAAAAGAAAATCCGAGCTCAGGGGAGAAGAGGAAACACAGTCAACAGAAACTGACAGGCCTGCTTAGACCAGTCCAGCCCTTTGTCACAAAGACAAGTCAGTCCACAACTGATTTATGTGCAGTGCTTCAATTTGAGATTAAATACCTAAAACTAATTATTAGTATTGTTACATTTTAGGCATTTGTCAGAGTGTTAACCCAAGGGATTTACAGATTTAACCACGTTACTGATGTAAACTAATATAGTGTTAGGGGTCATTCCAGCGTGGGGACTCTTATGGGTATACCCAGGTATGTTTAACTGGGCAGTGAATCAAAATGGTGGAGCAAGAGGTAGGTGTCGCTGTCACACAGCTCCAGGGTCTAGGGGTTGTGGGTTTGAACCCTGCTCCGAGTGACTGTCTGTGATTAGTTTGGTGTGTTTTCCCAGTGTCTGTGTGGGTTTCCTCCAAGTGCTCCTACAGTCCAAAAACACATGTTGTGACTCAAAAGTGTCCATAAGTGTGAGTGAGTCAGTGTGTGAAGGTATGGTGCCACCTCCAGGGTGTGTTCCCACCTTGTGCCAAGTGATTCGCTCCGTGATTAGGCTCCGGGCCTGGATAACTGGATAAGGGTTACAGACAATGAATTGTAATAAAGCAGTGATATTAAGCACAGTGCTAACAGCGCTAATTTTCACACGACTGAAGGACAGCTGCTGTGTTCAAATAATGTAGTAATCTTATAGTGGAAAAAAAATTGAGATACATGTTTTTAATTGGACAACGACAATTTACTGATGCACTACATTTTTCTGACACTTTGTCTTAGGAGGAGAGCCAAACAACCCGCTTCCTCACTGGAGCATGACTCCTGTACGTCTGAGAGGACTACAGCAGTAGTTGGACACTACAGTCGACCACTGTAGTCAATGCCTGTGTGTAAAACTATAGCGGATACCTAGGATTGACAACTATTAGCTATGCCAGAGTGTGATTCTAGTCTACACCTGTGCACTAGCACTATAGATGTCATCTTAATGTAATCACTATAGACAACACCAGTGCATAATTGCTGTAGTTAATGCCAGAACGTGGTCGCTGGAAGCAGTGGCTGAGCATGATCTCTATAAATTAAAACCTAGTTTTCTATTTATAGTCCATGCCGGAGCTTCACTGCCACAGACCACGTCTGTGCGAGATCACTATAGTCCACACCAGAGCACATTCACTATAGACCACACAATGTGGTCATGATAGTGCTCACACGAGTGTGACTGCTGTAGTTGACTGCTATAGCATGATTACTGTGGTCAACCACATCGGTTGGATCCAGGGCTTGGCTGCTGTGGTCTACGCTGGAGATTCCTATGCTGGATAGAGATCACTGCTGAGTTAAAGGAGAAATCTGGGGCCTGTTACTTATTTCATCATTACTCTTATTTTATTTTATTTTATTTCACTTTATCACACTCATCATAAAACTGCCTAGTATGGGTAATTAAAACTGATTAATTTCAGATTTTCAATCATCAAAATTGTAACCAAACTAGTTACCTGTCAGCTAGTCTCTAACTAACTTCCCATCCTCTTGGGGTCAGTATGGAGGTATCCTTGGACTGTGTATAAATAGAGGAAGCCAAGCAGTACGGAAAGAATGGTTTTAATGCTGCATAGTTTTCTTGATAGGAAACTGTGTTTGCTTCCTGTTGTATTTTTTTTTATTTTTGCTTATGTTTAAAAGTCGTATTTGTGCTTTTAACACAATTTTATGGAGGCTGCATGGTAGGTAAAATGCTGAATACTTTGTTTGCTAATGCTACTTCTTTGCTAATGTTAAATTTAAGTTAATGCTAATGCTATGCTAATTCTTTGTAAATGTTATGCTATAGTGCTAGTGGTGTATTTGCTAATGCTACTGCTATAGGTGTTATTGCCATTGTGTTTGCTTGTGCTATTGGTAGTAGTACTTGGAATTGGTTTTAGGCTCAGTTTTCTGATGCATGTTTCAGTTTTTTATGCATGAGGAGATTTTATATACCTTAGACCCTGTGGACAGTTCTGGGTTGGCAAATCTAGGACAACTACATTCCTCCACACCATTAGCTGCTAACAACTGCAGCCTTCTGCTCTCCACCATAGACAAAAACTGCTATATCACCTATTGACTCTAAGAGTGCTGGGTGATATGAGTGCGAATCAATATCACGATTAATTGTACATTTTACCACGATTGTGATTAATTAACAATTATTTTTGTTTTTGTATTTTTGACCCTCATAGTTCAGTGACGAGGCTTGTACTGTAAGTATGCTCCAGTATTAAATATAGGATATTTTTTCTAAAGTTGCTGGGAGCTTGTTCCTTTCTAGTTTTTTGAGTATTATGAATATTTAGTGTGATTGTGATTTGGTTCTCAGTTTACATTTGACGACTTTTTATTCAGTTTAATCTTAATTATAGTCAAACAGTACACACAGTGGGGACATAACAGAATAAAAAACAACAACTAAAAAATAAAAAATTAAAGATGTATATAATCAATATAGACAAGCTTAGAAGTTCTGAATGTCGATTTTGATTAATTTTCAATTAATTGCCCAGCCCTAGACTCTAACCATCTTGTGTATATATTGAATGCTTTCTCGTGGACTGTTTAATTGTTTGGGGTTTGTCTGTTTTTTGGTTGCATTGTGTGAGTGGGTTTCACTTACTACTTAGTTGCTTCAAACCATACACAGTCCCAGGTGATACCCTCCCTTACAAGAAAATCTTTGTAGCTTAGTAGTCTTAATAGTGTTACAAGGTAGCCCTGGTATATATAGTAATTCTTTTTCAAACATCAAGTTTATAGAATTCTTTCTCCAAATATAGTTGGGCAAATTGTTAATGGGTCATTTCTGTCCATAAAATTCTTGAATAAACTTTGAAATAAATTTGACATGGGCATGGTGTAGTGTGTGAATTTGTTAGTTTATTCTTATAAATCATTGTAATATTTCACTGATCTGTAATAGGGAGATTAGAGCCTGTCATTCTGGAGAAGGGTAGGAAACTAGGAAACCTAGTGTTTCTTTAAGTCTGGAAAACACCAATGGTATATGAGCATTAGTTCATAACTTTAGAATTTAAAAACTGTTGAAAGATGAACATGTCCCCTTACATTCTTTAATAGCATTGTACCATGCATGCATATAGAGTCGCACAAAGCATCAGAATTTCGACTCTCTTTCAGTACTAAACAATTCAATTCTGACTCATTCGATGTTTACCAATCAGTATACTGAATAAGTAAATCAAATAGCACGTTCTATTAGATTGATTTATCGAATCAAATAGCGAGTTGTGCCGTACACTTCACTCAACATTTCACATGGGTTCATTTTAAGTAGAAAAGTACGAGTTTAAATCGGAGTAATAGGTGTAGAGCTTTATTTTCCTTAACGCTTTCATGTGGGTTAATTTTAAACTGTGAAATATTGGTATTTGAAGTATACATTGTGTACAGCTTATGCTCATTTTACAAGTGTTATCTTCTCGCTTCATTTTTTTCTTAGAACCTTAAAGCCTTATTTTTCATTGCAGCTACTCCTCAGTTGAATATCATTAACATTTTAACACTGAGTAGAACATCACTGACTTCTTTCTGTAAAATCTGTCCAAGTTTATTCACTGACCTTAACATTTATGGAAATCAAACTGAAAGACTAATATTTAGCAGATTGTTTTTGGCCCTAATAAAATCGTTTGGTGTCAAGAATCGTGATACTACACGTGGAATCTGTATTGACGTCAAAGTTCTGGTGTCGTGACAACTCTACATGCATATGTGCTTAAATATATGACTATTTTATATATTTTTACTGATGAATTTAGTGGAGCAAATTGAGCATACACTGATGTCTATACTAATTATGGTTCGGGAAGATGTATTTCTCAAATGTAATGACTGCTGAATATAGTCTCATACTTGACTAACGATTACATTTTTTTGTTATTCGTCTTGCTGATTTAAAGTGTCTAATTATAATATACATTAAGTTGCCAAGTTATGTACATTTTTTCAGGAGTGATTTGTTTACAAATACAAATATATTTTAGGTACACACACACACGCTTTTTTTATTTGATGAAACCTTCCTTCTGTGTGACATTTTGTATGTTGACGCTTTTCTTTCTGTTAAAACATGCTTTTAATAAATCGATAAGGTTAAATTACCAAAAAAAATAAGTAAATAAATAACAAAATTCAACTTTACACTCAATAATGGTGGCCTGCAGAAATGAATGATGAGCCCCCATCCTATACATTCTACATCAGAGTTTCCCAGTCTTTTACAAGTGGCGGCCCACTTACCACACCACAAACCATTCTGTGGCCCAAGATTGGACCAGCCCCTCCCTACCTTATGACAACTGTCAAGAGTTGGACTGCACCTAAAGCCCTTCGAGCTTGAAGTACAGCTTGACTCGACCTGCCATCCCTAAAGACAGGACTACCGTCAAGACTCTTCTCTGTTCTGGTGCCCAGATTGTGGAACAAACTTCCACTAGCTGACCGAACAGCAGACTCTTACGGTCTTCAAACGCAGACTGAAGAACCATCTCTTTGTGACCCACTTAGTTGAGCACTAATCTAGTGCTCACCGTAACATGTTATGGCACTTTCTGGGTATGAGCACTGACTAGTTTTTCCTTCTAGGTTTGAGCACTTATTATGATTTGGTCTTTCTATGTATCAGCAGTGGCCCTTGTTCTGACAAGTGTCTGAGCTCAGAGGGAATTTGGACCCTAACCTATTTGTACTAGCTAGGATAGTCATTCTGTCTGAATGCTAAGCTCTTTTGCTTAAGAGCATCTGTTAAATGCTGTAAATGTAAGTTATTTGTGCTGACCGTCTTTTCAGAACTCATCTTTTTATGAAGAAGAGTTGCAAAAAATCCGCATGTCTACAGAAATTAGAAAAAAGTATTCAAAGTTGAAAACATTTGGATAAAAAAAAAAAAACAGGGTAAAAAAACAATGGTTTTAGTTAAATGGTTAGGTTGGCCGTCAAAATTTAACAGCTGGGTTCTTGAAAATTATGTTGTGGACATACAAAGGCCTTAAAAGGTGTTGTACTTTGTGAACTAGTTCATTTACATCAAAGGACAAATATGGGGGACAATGGTTTTTGCGTCACACTGCAGAGCAATTCGTCTATGTCGGTGTACCCCGATAATCAAATTTCTAATTATAGAACAAAACTAGCGAAACCAATCGATCTAATAGGTGACTGGGAAGTAGGGGTGATAGAGTTTCAATATCCACGAACGTGGACAGCCTTTTGTGAACTAGATGCCACATTTAGTGTAATTGATAAAAAATCGGGCAAAACAACACAAATAACTCTACCTACAGGGTATTATAACCATATACCGGCATTAGTTGCTGAGATTAATATCCATCTAGCAGACCATTCAATAGGTCTTGTTTATGACCAAATAAGTCACAGGTTGTTTATTAAGACGTTATCTGATATCGGTTTGATATTTAATGGTAAACTAGCCATCATCTTGGGTTTTAAACCAGGTGTGATACTAGAGTGTGTAGTTAAAACAAATGACCTGGATGTCGTACAGAAAGAGTATGTGCCGCATAAGGGGAAGCCCATATAAGGACATCCTGTACTGACCTGTCACCGAGGCCATAAATCAAGGGGTGATAAATCAATCACAGAGGTGTTTGACAGAAGGTGTAGGATATATACTACTGAGGTAGAAAAGGAGAAACCACAAGATAAATATTAAATAAAAATTCTCCCCTCACTAGACATCTTTTCTAGTTCTTTCTTTCTTTGTTTCTTTTTTCAAATAGAATTGTTCTTAAGAAAAACAATAAAAAATAAGGAATTTCTTCCCTTCAGTGCACTTCTGGCTCTAAACAAAAACAGTAAGTGAAAATTAAATAAAAAAAGTATAAATGAAGAAAGAATATGTTAAGAGCCCACAGCTACCTCCCTCCAGTGGTGTCTCTCTCCGTACTGTGATGTGTCGACTCGAGGAGAGCGCTGAGTGGGCGGGCCAGGGGTTCGTTTCCCGTACAACGACGGAGCTAGCATTGAACTAATGTGGTACGATGCATCGTTAAACAAACCAACATCTGAAGCCTGACCATTTCCTAAAACCGTCAAACTTTTTGTTAGTACCACAGTAGTTTGAACCATGTTGGTTTAAACCACCGTAGTCCAAACTACAATGGTTCCAGACGTGTTTGGTCTGGCTTTCACGTGAAAACCCCGCCTTTCTGTATCACACAGAGGTGGGTTCGAGACCCTAGAGCGCTTATTGTGTCGTTTTTATAACAGTAGCTGAAGCTCTCATTGATGAAACATTGATTCACTAAAGTACTGTAAAGTATTCTATGATGCCTCTTCTGATTTGTAGTATATACCAACTTATTTCCACTTGTACAGAACAATATTACCTACATTTTACATGACCACAAAATATTATTGTTCAATTAAAAAATATTAGCGTTGCAATGGCCAATTGTTTTTATGGCTGTCTTGTAATAACTCACTGACTGCACTCACACATTCAATTGTATAAATAACTGGATTTTTATTTAAACACCTTAATAAAAAATCACTTGTAAACTCTGAAATACAGCCAATGGAACCCAAAAGGTAGGTTTTACAAAATAGCTTTTTAAATTAAATAATCATCCATTTCTGGGTAATAAAATAAACAAATACTCTGCAAAGTGCAAAACAGCAGCATTCAACGGTAGAGATTAAAACAACCACAACTGTCAACACACATTTAACTGATTTAACATTTTCTTCAACTATTTTTTGGAAGGCAGATTGGCATTCAGGAAAACCAAGTGTCTCAGCTCGGAGGGGTTGATCCGGCCATCCCTCCCCTCCCCTCCCCTCTCCTCCCCTCCCCTCCCTGATTGGTGGTATAACTCTTCGCTGATTGGTACCTTTGCTTGTTGTTCTCTGATTGGTTGAATGACAAGCCGTGCGCAGCAGTCAGGGCGTGCGGGAGAGGGAAACCTCTCACCTCTATTTCACAGAAGAGTTTCGGACGCTGACACCTTCACACAGATTCAGGCGCTCACCGGCTTCCCAGAGATTTGCGCACGGAAGGATTCACAGAAGTTATTCTCGCGCTCACCGGTTTCACATACATCGTAGATATTCGCGCGCTTCGACACATTCACGTGAGGCTTTAGAGACGACAGAGGAATTCGACGAGCGAGAAAATAGCCCGCTCACAAACTTCACGGAGAGTGATTCGCGTGCTCACCTGCTTCGAGGGAGATTCGCGCGCTCACCTGCTTCGAGGGATGTCGCGCGCTAACAGGTTTTACGGAGTGAGTGTTTGTTTAATTCAACTTTACTGTGCACACTATTTTCTCTCCAGAAATAATATAATAATACTAATATGAAATAAAATACACAAGGAGAGGCCTGCTCATCAGTGCTTCTTTTCTGTAAAGAAATATTAAGAAAAATTATACTCTAAATATGAGAAAATATTACTCTAGATTTAATATGCCAGTCTTGTTTTAACTGTTTACTAATATATAGAGGTCCCTTTGTTGGTAAGTTCACATTTCACGGGCAAATCCCAACAGTATGTATAACTATTCCATCGCAAACAAGACTGCGGTTAAGCCTACTAAGGCTTAACCGCAGTCAAACAAGGGAAGTGGATTACACAGTGTGTTCAGTCAATTTAAGTGAGATTCCAAACCACAG
Organism: Hoplias malabaricus; assembly: GCF_029633855.1. Classification (NCBI taxonomy): domain Eukaryota; kingdom Metazoa; phylum Chordata; class Actinopteri; order Characiformes; family Erythrinidae; genus Hoplias; species Hoplias malabaricus. Next base: position 2,282,687 of record NC_089805.1, on the reverse strand, counting down.
AGAATGACTTTAAACTTTAAAGGGGACCTACATCTGCATTGGGAGTAGTGAGCAACAGTTTGTCACTGCACAGTAAATTTAACTAGTCAGTCATTGCTTATCAACACTAAATACACACATTTTATAGTTATTAAATCACATTTATTTATTAAATACACAATTTACACAATTTAACTCATGGCTGCAGTTCATTCGAATCATTTGCTAGTTAATATTGAAAGCAAAAAATGGTCATAGATTGCTGTCTATGCCACATACTCTCTTGTATGTGATGTTGCAGGGCATTGTGAACGAAGGGATGTATTAAATCTGTTACACCTCATTATCATCTCACTGCACTGTACACAAATTTACAGTTACATCATCATAGGGGTAAGTTTATCAAGGGCTCATGATCTATAATCCAATACTCTTTTACAGTTTCTACAGTCAATGAGAGGCCCCCCTCATTCCCCACACCCGTTGATGCCCCCAACAAATATAAGGACTCCACACTACATGAAGAATCTCAGGTAGATACACTCTGGGGTGTATCAAGCTTTTCAATAGTGGGGGTGTTCTGGGATGGGGAAATCCCCTCTGATATTATCTTAGCCAAATTATAATTACAATCACGACCAGTTTTAACTTCTGGAATTTCTACATTTTATGTACATCTAGGCCTACTATGTAAATAAAACCATGAGTAGTATTGTTAACGACCCAAAAGGGAAGAACTTATTCCTACCCCTTGGCCTAAATTTGCAACAGTATTTATACTGCTGAGGTGGTGCATGTAAATCTGACTCCTATTGACATCAACATAGTGTAAATACCAGGCAGCATTGACAAAGCCTGAGACACCATTACATTCATTGTACATTGTATAAGTATGAATTAAAATGAAAATAGCTGCTTAATTGACTTTCGGTCGGCTCCGAGAAGTTTCTGGCAAACCGTCAGGCGACTCAGGAGGGGAAAGCAGTTTTCCACCAACACTGTATATGGTGGGGGTGGGGAACTGTTGACCTCGACTGGGGACGTCACCAGACGGTGGAAGGAATACTTCGAGGATCTTCTCAATCCCACCAGCACGTCTTCCGCAGAGGAAGCAGAGCTTGGGGACCCCGGGGGGGGGGGGCTCGTCTATCACTGGGGCTGAAGTGGCCAAGGTGGTAGGGAAACTCCTTGGCGGTAGCGCCTCGGGGGTGGTTGAGGTTCACCCCGGGTTCCTCAAGGCTCTGGATGTTGTGGGGCTGTCCTGGTTGACACGTCTTTGCAACATCGCGTGGACATCGGGAGGCAGTGCCTCTGGACTGGCAGACTGGGGTGGTGGTTCCCCTTTTTAAAAAGGGGGATCGGAGGGTGTGTTCCAACTATAGGGGGATCACACTCCTCAGCCTCCCCGGTAAGGTCTATGCAGGGGTACTGGAGAAGAGAGTCCGACTGATAGTTGAACCTCGGATCCAGGAGGAACAATGCGGAATCCGCCCCGGTCGTGGAACACAGGACCAGCTCTTTACCCTCGCCAGGATCCTGGAGGGTGCATGGGAGTTTGCTCAACCAGTCTACATGTGTTTTGTGGATCTGGAGAAGGCATTCGACCGTGTCCCTCGGGGTATTCTGTGGGGGGTGCTCAGGGAGTATGGGGTACTGGGCTCTTTGTTACGAGCTATCCAGTCCCTGTACAAACAGAGCAGGAGTCTGGTTCGTATGGCTTGCAGTAAGTCCATCAGGGCTGCCCGTTGTCACCGGTTCTGTTCACAATTTTTATGGACAGAATTTCTCGGCGTAGCTAAGTGGCAGAGGGTGTCCGGTTTGGTGCTCTCAGGATTCTATGTCTGCTTTTTGCAGATGATGTGGTCTTGTTGGCTTCATCGAGCCGGGACCTCCAGCTCTTGCTGGACCAGTTTGCAGCCGAGTGTGAAGCGGTAGGGATGAGGATCAGCACCTCCAAGTCCGAGTCCATGGTACTCAGTCGGAAAAGGGTGGAGTGCTCTCTCCAGGTTGGAAGTGAGATCCTGCCTCAAGTGGAGGAGTTTAAATACCTTTAAAGAGACTCGGAGTGGAGCCGCTGCTCCTCCACGTCGAGAGGAGCCAGTTGAGGTGGTTCGGGCATCTGGTTCGGATGCCTCCTGGACGCTTTCCTGGTGAGGTGTTCTGGGCATGTCCAATGGGGATGAGGCCCCGGGGCAGACCAAGAACACGTCTGGAGAGACTACATGTCTCGACTGGCCTGGGAACGCCTCGGTATACCCCCGGAGGAGCTGGAGTCGGTGGCTGGGGAGAGGGAGGTCTGGGTTTCTTTGCTCCAACTGCTTCCCCCGCGACCCGGACCCGGATAAGCGGTGGATAATGGATGGATGTATAGCTGCTTAATTTGCTTTAAAACTGACAATTTTATTAAATTGACGGAAAAACCCGAGCTCGCTACGGAAATTCTTGAACGCAACCGTGACGTCACTGGTGGACAACAGCTGAACAACGCCGCGGTAAAACACCGTTATGACTGACTGTTATGACAGTATCTAGCTAAATAACCAACATTATACCATGACAATAGCCTAGCAATATGCTAAACTCAAATTTAGAGGTACCGTTATTCTTGTAAATGTGATCGAAGTCGAACTCGAATTCATCCGACACTATAAACCTCCGTAATGCAGCTACGTAGCCGAGTATAATCTGAGCCACCGAGTTTAGCAAGTCAAGCTAACGCTAACTAACACCAACTAAAACAGGCGAAGTGAGTGTCCTTACCCTGTTTACCTCCATGTTACAGAGGCTCTTGAACACCTTTCGTTGGCGTCCTTACATGCCCATATTGTTGGAAAAGCGCCAGTGAAATGAGCTACAGATAACGGAGTGAGCGGATGGTCCTTTCCAAAGTGCCCGTTTAAAGTGGACAAATTTAGTCCATTTTCTGGATATTTTGGGATCTTTGGGCCATTTGTGCACAGATGTCCCACTGTACATTGAATGATTGCAGCCAAAAACAACACACCTTTTGGTCATTTTGCATTAAATTAATTGCAACTTCTAGAGTTGTTGTCCACCATCTACGTCACAGGCAAGACGCCTATTAGAGTTTCCCAACACCGTTTGGGGGGGGGGGGGAGACCAACGGTCTTTTAAACCTTATTCCTTCAATTAGTAAGAAATAACATGTTTTCTGACTATCAATAAACACAAGTTAGGAACTCAAATTCCACTGTATTTATTGTTTGACACTTTCATAGAGCTGGTGCTATAAGTACACTTACTTTGCCTGTTTTAGCTGGTGTTAGTTAACGTTAGCTTGACTTGCTAAACTTGAGCTTGAGTTTAGCTTATTGCTAGGCTATTGTCATGAATAATGTTGGTTATTTAGCTAGATACTGTCATAACAGTCAGTCATAATGGTGTTTTATGACAGCTATAATACAGCAATTTTCATTTTAATTCATACTTATATATGTCAGTAACTAAAATAATGTGGAATATTCATGGAGGGCCATTAAGTGGTGCTTAGCCTTTAAGCATTTATTGGCTATTTGATATTTTAAATAATGATTCTAGTTATTCTTGTATGTTACAGGTCAATGATGATTACCTTTGAACTACTGTTGGTAGCCAGTGTTGCTGCTGCTGAGGTCAGCACAGATCCAACGCCTTCATGTTCTCAGTACCAAAACATTTATGTAAGGATAAAAGTTGAATGGATTACTTAAATGTTATTTTACTAAAAGTTCTAGCACGTATGTCATTTTTGGAACAGGTGGAACTGGCCCTGACTCACTGTATTTGAATTTGTTTCAGTTTGGCATCATCTCTGTGGATTCTTTTTCTGGAAACTGGACATATTCAATCCCGACCGAACCTTTGAAAAATAAGGATAAAGAAGTGAGCTGGCATGACCCAGTAAGGAGATGGCTCGTTGTATCGTCATGCCATTTAACCAGATTATTTAACTCTTCATTAAGTTAAATCCTGTTAATCACATTGCGTTAAATCATATTAATCACTGCATTGGTGATTACAGTGCATCAATAAGAACAGATTTTGTTGCCATGTAGCAGAAACATCTCAGCTCATAGTCAACTGTAATAATCTATGTATTGTTTTAATGAATATCAAGTTTAGATAGACTTACACATCTTGCCTTTACTTATCAGGTTAAGGGGTTCTTGGCTGATCCTTCTACACCTAAAGATCTGACGAAACCAGCTATAAAGGTCACACCTGAAAACCTAACCACAGAAGAACCCGTGGAAGGACTGTTTGTTATGATCCGCATCCATTATGAAAATGTAAGTTCAGAATCTTACACCGACATGCCCATTTTATTTATTTAGTATTGATTTGACCAGGCAAGTCTTTAAGAACCTCTTATTTACAGTGGCAGCCTCGGGGAGATCTTATGGAGGCGGACACATGCAATAACAGATTTTATTTAAGACAAGGAAACCAAACAAAACTAAGGAGAACAAGGAATGCCTAAAAAACACAACTCAAACTAGAAACAGGAAGATACACAAAAACCTTAAACTGAGGCAAACAAGACAGAACTAATGCTAACAAACAATCACAGGACTAAATACAAAGCTAGGATTAAGATACAGGGAAAAGATAAACAAACAGAGCTAGGGCTAAACAAAGAGAACATATACAAAGACCTGGGAACTAGGACAGTAGCATCAAGAACAGACTGAGGAAAGATAAACAGAATACACAGCTAAACTACTAGAGACTAGGAACACAAGGAATACACAGACAGACCAGTGTACGGGTAAGTAATGTCCACTGAAGACAACACAAACAAAAAATTATAAACAAGAATACAGGAGGCTTATAAACAAGGATACGAGAAGGCAGGGCAACAAAGGAGACACAAGTGGAGTCGCCGATTACAAGGTGGGGCTAGGGTGGAGCTAAGGAGAAGGACAGAACAAAAAAAGGCAGAGCCATATGTTCCTCAATCCAGGAAACTAAAACAAAGTGGGAAACTGAGAATCAGGGCTAGAGCGTGACAATACGAACAATACAAAATGTTAAGAAAGTGACAAGTGACAAAGAACAAATACAAAATAAGTTTAAAAACCTACAAAAACAACAACAAAAATAAGATGTACATCAATCTCACAGGAGTTGCATTTATAATTTTAAATGTTTGCAGATATTTTAATGTTTAAATGTTTTAATGGAAACCTTGGGGATAAATGTATCCAGTCTTAATAGTTCCAGGTTTTGGCTGCAGCTTATTAGTCTGTAAATTGATAATGAATTGGAGTTACCTCAGGAGACTGGTTTGGAAATGCCCACATCTGTGTAATTTGTGTTATATTTAATAGGTGTTATATGTAGTCAATTTACATAGTGCTGTCTATTAACTTTTGGCATGTCAATGTATTTTCCTCATTAAAGCATTTGCAATTTGAGAAGCATATTATTTCTTATTGGTCTTGAATTTATCTGTGGGATATAAGAGATTTAAAGTGATGGAATTCGTTTCTGTGCTACAGGCCAGTCTTGGTGTTCTCTGCGTTGAATTCAGAGGTAAGCAACTGCACTCACATTTCGTGTAATGGAGTTTTTCAAAATAACTCCTACTTAGTTCCACTGATCACTAGTCGAAAACTGTCAATAATGATTTAAACCTTAGCTGATGGAATCATAGACCTACAAACTCTATTGTATTGTGGTAATAAACATAGCACAAAAAGAAAGAAAATGGGGTTGAGGTCAGGACTGCTGGCAGGCTTCATCCTCTCCACTCCCACATTCTGGAGGTAGTCTCTGATAAAGCACACTGTGTGGGGCGAGCGTTGTCGTCTTGAAGGATAGAGTTCGTTCCCAGGCTGTGGAGATAAGTGGTTGCCACTGGTTGCAGAATTTCTTCTCGATGTCTCTCTGCATTGAGATTGCCTCCAATGATGACGAGCCTTGTTTTTCCAGTGAGGGAGATGCCGCCCCACACCATCACACAGAATAAGCTGTTTGGCCTTGGCAGAGAGGATTTGGCAAACTTTTCATGGGCGCAACCCACACATTCCGCTCTACTGCTCCTCCCACAAATGCATGTTCCTTACAAATGTGGCACCATTTAAAAGGGAAATTAACAGGCTTCCCAATGGTATAAGATTCATAGCCAAGAATCATTGTTACAACAAAGAAATAATCTACAAACACAAATTTTCTTACTTTTTTGTGCTATGTTTACAATTTGTTGGTTCTCATGATACTCTGAGCACTTTAAATATTATAATATGGAGTCTGTGATACTAATCATTTTTCCAAAATGGGGCACCATGAACATGCCCTAGTAGAACACTGTAAATTTAAATCTAGGGCTGTAAATAATTTTAGACACAGCACTTTTTTATATTTCACTGTAGAAAACATCCTGGATATAGTCAGTAAAACTGAGAGTGCTCAAATGACAAATCACATGATATTAACACTTAATATGCAGTATCTCTACATTATAACTCAGCTCTTCTGCATCAGTCTGTATCAAAACATGTTTGAGAGCCCCTGGTCAAATTAAATTTCTAGTGTTTTTGTGTTTTATGGCTAAATAACATTATATTTATTATAGTATTATTAGATATACTTGTTTGTGCTTTTTTAGAGAACAACACTAGTGAATCTTCTGCACAATGGCTCAATGACACCGGTGAGTACTGAAATATTTCAAAATTGAGATCGTCATCTGTTATCTTTATAGACAAATGGATAATACTCATCTGTGTTGTTTGTTTAGTTGTGAGCAACACTACTGTATCACCTACGACCCCTTGTGAGTAGAACAATATGCATACATCACAATTAAGACATTAAGCTGCATCTTGAATACAAAAATACATCATACATAAGGAGCTGACCTGCTTTATTGTTAAGTGCAGTGCATGATTTTACAGTGTTTTAAAGCAAATCTTCTCTCCATAATGGTGCTTTGAAACTAAGTAGTCCTTAAAAGTGGTGTTTTAAAGATAAATATCTCTTTATAACGGTCACCAAAGGGCCACTTACCTGCTTATGCCTTGGGGAACCCAAACACATAATCTTGACATGACATCTTGACGTGAGGTGTATTGTGAACAGGGTTTGTACAAGGCCAAAGAGTTAATTCATGTGCATTTAAGAGAACCCCAGGGAGGAGGTGCTGTGGGAGCTAACTGACTGTTGATGTCACAGTCTGAAAAGAGGTGAGGGAAAACACCAGTAGGATGAGGCTGTTGTTGGGCTGTGCTGAGCTGAACTGCACCGAAACCCTTCACTCAACCCCTGTTCACAGATATGAGGTTAACTCAACCCAACAGTGCACCCCCACACCGTCTAATATAGACACCGTCTAGTATAGAGTGGGACCTCTACTAACGAACTTTCCAAGATACGAACTGGGCATTTGAATATTTTTTTTGCCTCCACCAACGAACCACGACTCTAGAAACGAACCCGAGCCTCCGCTGAGCCGGCGGCTGGAAATGGCCACTGACCCCAATAGGCGAGTCTCCCAGCGCGTCCAGACTTGAGTGAGGTTTTAAGATTAGCACATTGTAGCTTTAGCAATTTAGCATTAGTGTAAATAGCAGACATCGAAATTCGTGCTAAGTTAAGCCGTATCTACGCTTTGTCTCCCCACATTCACCCCCCACCTCCCGTCATACAGCCAGTGCCTGTGTTACTCCTCCAGCCAGTCGTCACGTCTTCAAGGTAGCGATGTGTAACCACTTACAACTTTATTATTTCTTTTTTATCACTGTTTCCACTGTATTTCTCTTTTATTTTTAGTAACGCTACATGCATTTTTTACTAATGTGAGAGTGTTGTAAACGTATATCAGTGCAAAAAGGGTGACTTTCGGGGTGGGGGCTGGAACACATTAATTGCTTTTCCATTATTTTAAATGGGGAAAATTGACTCGAGAAACAATCTTTCCCACTTAAGAACCGGGTCACAGAACGGATCAAGTTCGTAGGTAGAGGTTCCACTGTACCGTGCTTTCAGATCCTTTCAATTTACCAGAGAAAAGTGAAGGCCTGGGCAATACGACTATCGCCTATAATATTCTTGCGATATAAGATTATATTGTGATAATATTGTGTTGAAATTAATCTATGACGGACTACGAGTGTTACAGGGCCTTTCGTCTATTTAATTCAAGTGAGTATTTTATTGCAGCTTATGTAAGTGATCTGCATTTACCAGACACGATAAACACGGCACGTGCCAGAGCCCCATACGGTTCTGTATTAATCAGCGCACCAGCGTTCTAGCAGTTCCTGTTAAAAACAGTACAGAATTCAGTACTTCTGCTGAATGTACAGTGTAAGCTAATAAACATACTGTGTTTTCTAAAACAGGACGATTCCTTTATCTACTCCCACATCCAAAGGTGTGAAGATTTGTTTCATATAAATGCCTTCTGTTAAATTTCTTTGTTTGCTTAAAACACCAGGATCAGTTTGACTGTCTATTCCAGTGTTTTATAAAACATGAGGCTTCCTTTCTATATCCTGTGCCATAAGGGGAATGAGGATCCACTGAGCTCCTCGGTTATTCTCTCGACAATTAGATCTACTTTTAATAAGAATTTGTTCTAAATTACTTGGTTAAATAAAATACTAAATAAAATATTATGTTCTGTTCAGGTTCTAGTTCACACGATTTATGCTTATAGATACACAACTGAACATAGACTTAAATACAGTTCACTTAACATTTTCGGTTAATTGAGTATGCCAGCAAGGTCAGCCCTGTTTTGCAAAACAGTCAGAATGGTGTGTTCTCCTTGTGTCTGCGTGGGTTTCCTCCGGGTGACTGTCTGTGAGGAGTGTGGTGTGTTCTCCCTGTGTCTGCGTGGGTTTCCTCCAGGTGACTGTCTGTGAGGAGTGTGGTGTGTTGTCTCTGTGTCTGCGTGGGTTTCCTCCGGGTGACTGTCTGTGAGGAGTGTGGTGTGTTCTCTCTGTGTCTGCGTGGGTTTCCTCCGGGTGGCTGTGTGTGAGGAGTATGGTGTGTTCTCCCTGTGTCTGCGTGGGTTTCCTCCGGGTGACTGTCTGTGAGGAGTGTGGTGTGTTCTCCCTGTGTCTGCGTGGGTTTCCTCCAGGTGACTGTGAGGAGTGTGTTGTGTTCTCTCTGTGTCTGCATGGGTTTCCTCCGGGTGACTGTGAGGACTGTGTTGTGTTCTCTCTGTGTCTGCGTGGGTTTCCTCCTGGTGATAGTCTGTGAGGAGGTTTAAAAGATTGAAAGTAATTCATTATACCCTCGGAGGCTGGATATTTGGTAATACAAGTAGGACTGTAGTTCCTCCATAATAATAATGTTATATTTATGTTATATATATATTATGTTATTGTTATTTATCACCAGATACTGTGGACTGGCTTCCTATCATCCTGTCTATAGTGGTCGCTATAGTGGTCTTCATTGGTGTCATTGCTGCCTGTATCTACTGGAAATGTATACGTGGGTATGTCTGGCACTTACACACCACAATTTGAAACAGGAAATAAACTTTATGAAGATTAGGTTTACAACTGCATTCTTATTAAATTTATATATTCAATCAGTATAGATGATGGGAGCAGCCTTGGCCTAATGATTAGAGAACTGGGCTTGGTTGATGGTTCGATCCCCCAGGACTGGCAGGAATATCCAAGGCTGAAGTGCCTTTAAATACTGAACCCCCAACGCTCACCATAACATTAATGCCACCAAAACTGTCTAATCATTCAGGGCAGGGATGCCATTGGACCTCTGAAGGGGTCCTTTGGTATTAGACTCCAAGATGTTAGCAGCAGATTCTCTAAGTCCTAGAAGTTGTTCATGGCCACAGGTGTATAAAACCAAGCACCTAGACATGCAGACTGCTTCTACAAACATTTGTGAAAGTATGGGTCGCTCTCAGGAGCTCAGTGAATTCCAGTGTGGTACTGTGATAGGATCGTGTCGTGAAGTCGTTTCCTTGCCACTGAATATTCCACAGTTAACTGTCAGCGCTTGTATAAGTAAATGGAAGTGAATGGGATCGATAGCGACTCAGCCACAAAGTGGTAGGTCACGTAAAATGACAGAGAGGGGTCAGCGGATGCAGAGGCGCATAGTGCACAGAGGTCGCCAACTTTCTGCAGATTCAATCGCTACATGTGGCCTTCAGATTCGCTCAAGAACAGTGCGTAGAGAGTTTCATGGTATGGGTTGGCGAGCAGCTGCATCACCAAGCATAATGTAAAGTGTTGGATGCAGTGATGTAAAGCATGCCACAACTAGACTCTAGAGCAGTGAAGACGTGTTTTCTGGAGTGACGAATCACGCTTCTCGGTCTGGCAATCTGATGGACGAGTCTGGGTTTGACGGTTGTCGAGAGAACTGTACTTGTGCCAAGTGTAATGTTTGGTGCAGGGTGTATTATGGTGTGGGGTTGTTCCCTTGTGAAAGTGAAAGGAACTCTTAACTCTTCAGTATACCAAGAGATTTTGGACTATTTCATGCTCCCAACTTTGTGGGAACACTTTGGGGATGGCCACTTCCTGTTCCAACGTAACTGCACCCCAGTGCACAAAGCAAGGTCCATAAAGACATGGAAGAGCAAGTTTGGTGTGGAAGAACTTGACTGGCCTTCAGAGTCCTGACCTCTACCCTTTACCTTTGGGATAAATTAGATCGGAGATTGCGATCCACGGCTTCTCGTCCAACATCAGTGTCTGACCTCACAAATGTGCTTCTGGAAGAATGTAAAACAATTCCCAGAGGAGTTGAAGCTGTTATAGCTGCAAAGATGACATTGTCTTACACCCTATGGATTAAGAATGGGATGTCACTCAGTGTCATATGTTTGTGTGAAGACAGACTGATAACAAGTGATAACTTTTGACAATATAGTGTATAACTGACCTATAAAATTAAATCACAATATAAAAGTATTTGAGATTAGTTATAAATAATAGTGTAATATTTTCACTATACTTTTGACTATTCTTTATACTTTTAATATTGCTTTTGTAAAATAAAAAATTAAATACACAACAGGTGCCCTCTCTCTCTCTCTCTCTCTCTCTCTCTCTCTCTCTCTCTCTCTCTCTCTCTCTCTCTCTCTCAGAACTTCTCATGGCAATGAACATCGTAGAGACGGAGATGTGGAGCTGGAGAATGTTGCAGCAGAACCACTGAACCCGAACGGGAATCCGATCTGTTTGTGTGCACAGTGAAGACACTTTATGGATGGTTCTGACTTTGTGACCATTCACAGGAAGTTGATGCAATATAAAGGACAGATATGGACGACTAGCTCAGTAAGCAACAATATTATCACCGGAAATAGCTTTTATTTCCATTTCAAAATAAAACACAGGCATCCTTGTGTCGTCTTATATAATAAAAAAAAAAAAACGAATTTTTTTTACCTGAAAATCTTTGATGGACATAGTTTTAACGGAATACTGCCTAAACTACACTGTGTCAACACAAACCCATAGTGAAGTGAACTCTCCAGACCTTCCTCTTTCTGAAAACATGCAGTTTTATATCAAACAAGCGTCACTGCACATGTCAGAGTCCCTCACACTATAGGCGTGACACACCATATGAGTAATTCATTCACATTGAAAAAGGATGGACATAGGTTTAATGGAATACTGCCAAAACAATACATTGTGTGAACACAAAACCACAGTCTGTTTATTCTTACGTGGACAACTTTGTAGAACAAATCCTTTCAGGGAATTTCTTCTCAAATGATCTGATGCACATTCATGTTTTGTCATTATACAGCTGCAAATGCAATGCAGATTCAGGTGTATTTAGCAGAAACCACATAAAATCCTTATATTACACACAAACCATCTATAGGACGTGAAGATTCTCTTAAATCATTTTCCAAAATAAGCAAGTGTAACAAACGTGGAGGAAAAGATTCAGTGTCCATTATTAAAAATGTGACCATTCATTGCCCCAAAACACTATTTGTAGTGTCAGAGCAATGCAGTATTAATCCAGATCAAATAATAACTCTGCCCTCAGTGTTTAGCTGTAATACTGTAATATTTACAAAACTGGAGCCATTATCTCTTTCTAAAAAAAGCTTCCCTTTGCTAAAGTTTTCAAAGCAGGTAAAAATGTCTGGACTCTCAATGGTGTTTGTCATATAACTTACAGTTCTACTATTGTTCATAAAATGGTGTCCAAATCTAACTGTGTTCTACTTGCTTTAGAGTAAAAAAATTGTGTAAATTTACAGAATTTAAAATTGCAGGAGACAAAACATGAATGTAATGATCAATGTGAAAAAATTGTCCCGTACACGCATTCAGATATATTTTTGCAAAACCACGATACTCCACATTTGCAGTTTATATTGTGAAGAGACAGAAGTCCTGCCAGATTCTCCAAAAGTTCAAAGAAATTGGTGGAGATATAACATTATAGTCATTCCTATTAATATAGGCTCTGTACACTGGGTGGCTGCTGTTCTCAATTTAACAAAAAAACAAAAAATCAGACAAGAAAAGCACTATTGTCAAGGTAAAACTCTTAGATTCATTAAAATCATATTAACGTGAAATTGTTAAAGTTCTTGCTAAAATACAAAAATGTATGGTTGTCCAGTATTTGGCGTTACAGAAGAATTATAGATGTGTCTTTTCCATATGAATTTTATCACAAGTGCCCTCAGTTTTCAAAACAAATTTGTGGTAGCAACTGTGGTCTATATGTGTGCTTCTTCATAAAATCAGTGTTATTTAATATTTCACTAACTTCATTTTGCAAAAACAGATTGAGGGATTATCTGTTGTATGAACTTCTCCATCAAAACGTATTACAGTGAATTTCTAAGTACCTCCAGAATGAAGTTTGATTTCTTGTCCTGATATTTCTCCTGGTAGACCTTTATTATGTAAACGAATTAAACATAAGGACGCATGGAAAATATGAAGTATTATAAATTACACCACAAAAGAGCTAAAATAATGTATGTTAATTTTCATGACTTGTCATATGGTTTTTATCACATGATGAACAATGTTTTCTTTTTGTACATGTACAGAAAAATAAGTTTGTTTTAGATTTGGTTAAATAAATGTAATAAAATGTGTTTTTAATTGTTAAGATGTTTGTATGCAGAATTGATTATTTGATTTTTTTTTATACTTTGTTTAATATCAGTATATTTCCAACTCTCTCTGTCTCTCTCTCTCTCTCTCTCTCTCTCTCTCTCTCTCTCTCATTATAGCCCAATTTACACATTTCATGATGCATGAAATAGCTTTTTTTACACCAATAGTGTGAAAGTGAAATGATATAATGATATGATTTTGATTATTTTATATAATATTATATTGTATTGTATTATATCAATTAATTAATCAATTCATTGTCTATAAGAACTTATCCACTTCAGAGTTGCAGTGGGTCCAGAGCCTAACCGGAAACATAAGGCGCAAGGTGGGAACACACCCTGGAGGGGGCACCAGTCCTTCACAGGTCGACACACACTCACAGCTACGGGCACGTTTGAAACGCCAGTCCACCTACCAAAGTGTTTTTGGACCTTGGGTGGAAACCGGAGCACCCGGAGGAAACCCACGCAGACACAGGGAGAACACACCACACTCCTCACAGACAGTCACTTGGAGGAAACCCACGCAGACACAGGGAGAACACACCACACTCCTCACAGACAAGTCACCCGGAGGAAACCCACGCAGACACAGGGAGAACACACCACACTCCTCACAGACAGTCACCCGGAGGAAACCCACGCAGACACAGGGAGAACACACCACACTCCTCACAGACACCAAGGGCTCAAACCCAGAAAAAAAATAATTTCACTATGGGTTTGTGTTGACACAATGTATTGTTTCGGCAGTATTCCATTAAAACTATGTCCATCACTTATATATGTGAATCAATTACTTCTTATGGTGTGTCACGCCTATAGTGTGAGAGACTCTTACATGTGCAGTGACGCTTGTTTGATATAAAACTGCATTTCCTTCCACAGTTCCAAAAACACACGTTTGAAGGTGGATTGGTGACTCAAAAGTGTCCGTAGGTGTGAAAGTGTGTCTGTGTTGCCCTGTGAAGGACTGGCGCCCCCTCCAGGGTGTATTCCCGCCTTGTGCCCAATGATTCCAGGTAGGCTCTGGACCCACCGCGACCCTGAACTGAATAAGGGTTACAGATAATGGATGGATTTTCTTCATTGATTTAAGTTTAAACCAAGTAAAAATAATTTTAACGATCTTTGTCAGCAGTAATGTGTATATATAGTACTATGGTTCTACATGAAGGTGAATTAGTTTAGTCTTGACTCTCAGTTGATGGTGTTGAATGATGGGTAAAAATGCTTGAGCAGAATGTCAAATTAACCACACAAAATGTATAAGAAAACTTCTAAGCCATCAGGTGTCCAGTTTAGAAAAAAGGAAAGAAGACCTTTTGGAGCAGAGGTAAAGCTCAGATGGAGAAACATACCCTTTTTTTCATTAGAGAGTATCATTTTATATAGATGTTTATTTATTTATATAAAAATGTTGTGTTATATTTCAGCTCCCTTATTCATTTCTATCTGAGGCCAGGGATGTCAGGAGTTACATCAAGAGACAGAGTGAGGTGACAGAGAACATCAACAGACCTCCAAGATGGAGGAAGAGACTAAGCCCTCGGTTATGAGTGAGTAAACCTTTTAAAAATATTAATATTTTATTTATTTCCTGAATATTTAGTGCAGTTACAGACAATTTTATAATAGCTTTTAAATACTGTATTTTAGATACTGAAATGTAAGTGCTAAAGCTGTATATTTATTTACTAAGAGTTTTAATTATTTATTAATGTCTGAGAAATATCAGAGAAGACAAAGGTAAAGTTCATAATTTTTAAGTTTTCCAGTCAAAGCCAGTTCACTATGTTTGAAAAGGTTGCTAAGTTGTTGCTAGGTGTTTTTTAAAGTATCCCCAGTAATAAATCAGTTTATTAAACAATCAATGACACATACAGGCCACTAGGTGTCACCCGAGAGTGTGTTATTAACTGGTTGCTCCCTCGTGAGTTTTATGTCTAATCTTTGGTCAAAAGCAAACTTGAGATATCTTTGTGGGATGTGCTCCTCGTGAAATATAAAGCGGCATCAATGAATAATTTAATAAATCATAATAATGGTGGTAAATGATAGGGACCTCACAGGTGTGATGTGTTATGAAAATGTTTATATTCCTATTGATCAGAACAGTTTCTAACTTGGGGTTTGAACAAAAAATAAAGTAAAAATGTTCCTTTTGAGGAATAACAATTTAAATATTTTCTTAATATTAGCTGTGTGTGTTGATATTAAACAGAGGAGAGCACAAGGAGGACGCTCACAGTGATGATGATGTTGATGGCGGGGGATGTGATCAGAACCTTAACCTCTGTAAGCAGCAGCTGGAGGTGGAGGTGGACAGAAGACGTCATTATAATAACATTCATGAAAATGTATGAATTCTGTTTATTATCAGCATTAATATGTATTCATTAATATGTTTAACATAATTCAGTGAACATCAACGCCCACATCAGAGCAGTCACTGAGGCACTGAACATCCTCGTGGACCAGCTCAGACCCCTGAGAGACCACCCTCTGAGTGAGTAAATTACCGTGTAATTCTTTACATTTCACCACAGGAAGAGAGAGAGAAACGTACTGACGAACAGTTCTTATTGTTAAGTTGTTCTTAGTTGGTTGCTGTGGTATTTAAGGAGGTTGCTAGGGTGTAGTACTCAGTGGCGGGTGATACTCGAGGTTTCAGAGTCAGTATCGGTCGACCACAGACTGCTGTATTGACCGACAGTGACACTGTTAATATTTACTCGTATGAAACAGTTGGAGTCATGATGGACCTGATGAGTGTGACTGAAGAGGATGGGGAAGTTGTGAATTTGCTGGAGAACCTCCTGAAGGAACCAAGCACCGACACCCAACCTCTGAGTAAGTAGCCGGAATTATCAGCATCATCAGCATCATGATAACACTACATTTCTCAATAGAAATGATGATAAATAGCAGCTAATAAATAAGAAATAACATGCAGAAGATGAGCAGGTTCAATAAAGTGCTGCTTAAGTCCTTAGATTTATAAGAAATTTCAGGTCTGAGCTGGACTTCTCTGTGGTGGGAATGAATGTGACGATCCAAAATTGTTTGTTGTATTGAGTTGTGATATATCACCAGCCTGAACACTATCTGTTACCATGGCAACCGAGTGAACTGGGCTGGTATTGGTCCATTCCTGCAGCTTAATTCATTCATTCAGTGCCATCTTTTCACTTCTAAACACCACAGGATATAAACCATTTAATTCACACAAAACTACAACTTATTATTGAACAGAACAATATAAAGATTAATCACCATTAGTATCTCATTATTTTGCTTCGCTATCCCTCACATAAACTCACTAAAGTCAGAGGTACAATGTGGAGACACAACAGTTTGATCAAAACAAACACTATGTGGCCAAAAGTCTGTAGACACCTCTCAGCCAACATTTCTTCTGGTGTGAAGAGTATTAATGAAGACGTTTACCTCCCCTGACCCTTTTGGGAAAGCTGTACACTAGATGTTGAAGAGTTCCTGTGAAGATTTGATGGCATTCACACACAATAAGTTTTATTTTCAGGTCACAAACACTGCACCAACTGATCCTATAGATATTGAATGGAGCACCACCTCTCCAGTGAATCCTCCCCCAGCTACAGCCCAGTGCTGGGGGGCTTTAAGACCCTTTTTGCTCTGATTTATCGTTTGCCTTGGTGACATGCTCAATTCTTCAATTGAAAATGTGTCCACACACTTTTGGACGTGAAGTGTAGCTGAGCCTCTGCTGATTCTTTCAGAGCATGACTCAGGAATGGAGCCGGAGGCAAATACTGGCTCTGTTCATGGTGAATTCATCAGTGAGTGGTGGAAACAGTGTGAATACATGAGGAATGAATAGGGATTGAAAAACTGACTGCGTTTATTGATGTTGAAGGAGAGGTCTTGACAAGAATGGACGAGGTAATGCTGAGGGTGAAGTGACTCAAGGATGAGGCGGTGAAGAAGAGAATTGATTGAAGCAAAACCAACTTGTGGGAGAGAAGGGGAAAGAGCAGGGAAACACTAGTACAGTGTCCAGTGATTGTTAGATGGTTGCTAGGGCATTGGTAGGTAGTTGCCATAGTGAATTGTGTTGTTGTTATGGGCAAAGAGGTCAAAGTGTGTAACCCCTCATCAGGAGATAATGAGTTGGGACCTGGAAAAATAACCCAGACAACAGTGGTGCATCTTCAATAATTAATAACACTTCTGGCAGAGAGAGCAGAGGAGTATGAGACAGAAAGGAGGGATGAGGGAAGTGAGAAAGGAACAACAGTAGAGGAGATTCAGACAGTGAGACAAATGAGATTCTGTGGTCGTTTATTTCCTCAAACATACAGTTCCACCTTAAAAGATATGGAGCTTCTGAACATAAAAAAAGGAGAACAGAATTTCCCCACAATCATAGGTGCCTAATGGTGGCACTCTGCCCACGTGAATCACGCACATAGGGCAACAAAAGAAATGACATATTTACAATAGAAATATGTACAGCCTGTTAATAGATAAAAGCAATAAAAAAAAGTAACATTTGCTGGAAAAAAGATTAATCTCAGTTTGGACACGGCCCTGGGACAGAAAATAGTAAAAAGAAGAGACAGCGAGAAGATGCTTGCTTTTTAATTCAAATTGAAATCAGATAAAGATTGAAAAGATTTCAACGCTTGTGTTTGGACTTCTTTTCAACTTTAAGAAAACAATGATTAGACGGCAGTCATTACGTTATTTCAACATTGAATCAACGGGCTAAATGTTTACTGGGAGCGCCTCTTTCTTGGGACTCGTGGGGCCAAAAAAACGTAAACATTTGGGAGAGGAGAATTCCCTCAGATGGTAGAACCCATCTAATCTACTGCAGGTAGGGGCTACGTTTTCGGATGAATGGAGAATGAATGCAAGACGACCCAAACTCAAGATTGACATGAGCTGGCCCATCAGGAATCCCCCCCGAATCCCCCAATTAGCCACTCCGGCTCAGGACGTAAGTGTTATGTTCAGTGGCGGATTTAGACATGGGCCACATGAGCAGCTGCACAGGGCGGGATTGTGCAGGGGGCGGCATGCGAGGGTGGAAAAAAAAAAAAAAAAAAAACGTTATATTTTTGCCCCGAATCACGTTACTAAATGAACGTAGGTCAGTTACCGATTTTGAAGCGTGCGCACTGTCATCGTGTTGTTCTCATGAGTCGTGAAGCTTCCCCGTTGTCTGTTTTCCTGTGAGTTTCACCATGTGTTTAGTTTGTTTGCTGCTGAAATATAAACATATCTCTTTTCTTGTAACTTAACAAAAATAGACTTTCAGTGAGAGTCAATGTAAAAATATATTTCATGTAATATATGTTTTTCTATTAGCAGTTTCGTTTTATAGATATATTCATATATTCTTTCATTCATTGTCTGTAAATGCTTATTAGTTCAGGGTCGTGGTGGGTCCGGAACCTACCCGGAATCACTGGGCGCAGGACAGGAACACACCCTGGAGGGGGCGCCAGTGCTACACACACTCTCACATTCACACCTATGAACACTTCTGAGTCGCCAATCCACCTACCAACCTGTGGTGGGGTTTTTTTTTCTACCATGGGAGAACACCCATGTATGTGTACACACACACACACCCCTCTACCTACGAACTTGACCCGGTTCGTAAGTGGAAAAGTTTGTTTCTCGAGTCAATTTTCCCCTTTTAAAATAATGGAAAAGCAATTAATGCGTTAAAAGTCACCCTTTTTGCACTGATATATGTTTACAACACTCAAATTAGTAAAAAAATACATGTAGCGTTACTAAAAATAAAAGAAATACAGTGGAAACAGTAATAAAAAAGAAATAATAAAGTTGTAAGTGGTTACACATCGCTACCTTGAAGACGTGACGACTGGCTGGAGCAGTAACACAGGCACTGGCTGTATGACGGGAGGTGGGGGGGGGGGGTGGAATAACGGAGAGTAGGCGGTGAATGTGGGGAGACGAAGCGTAGATACGGCTTAACTTAGCACGAATTACGATGTCTGCTATTTACACTAATGCTAAATTGCTAAAGCTACAATGTTCTAATCTTAAAAGCTCACTCAAGTCTGGGCGCTGGGAGACTCGCCTATTGGGGTCAGCCTCGGAGGAGGCTCGGGTTCGTTTCTAGAGTCGTGGTTCATTGGTGGAGGCAAAAAATATTCAAATGCCTGGTTCTTATCTTGGAAAGTTCGTTAGTAGAGGTTCCACTGTTCCACTTTTTTCCCCCCAGCCCTTAAGGGGCTCTATCACAGCAAAGAGGGAACAAACTTCATATTATTACTGTTCATTTCAGAAGAAACATTGGATCACATTATGAAAGTTTACATTATAGAAAGTAGCCACATATCTTATCTTATAATACTCTTTTAATATATTACTAATCTCTGCTCTTTAAAACACTCACTGAGTTTCTGTATAAGTGTGTTCTCTAACTCTGCTTTCAAATTCCTGATTAGATTTAAAGTGTCCTGTGAATAAATAATTGTTTCTTTCATATTCCAGATGAACCGACCTGTTTCTGATTCTAGCTCATTCTCCTGCACTGTGGATAGGATCTTTAGTTTATTGATGTCTCTAATGGTTTTGGTGTCATTTGTCATGAGCGGTGGAGTGGCCATAAAATATTTGATGTTTTCTGCCATTTCCAAAGCTCTCACAGCTTGTACCCACATTCCCAGCAGTTCTTTTGGCTTAAAGAGTTCAGCCATCCCTGACAGATCACCTGTGCTCTTTCTGAGAGCTTCATCTTTGTGATACACCAGGATCCTCTTGATATGGTCACAGATGCTGTTCAGGGGGCTAGTGACTCTATCAGCGGTTACACTGAATTTTTTCAGAGTGTTCATCGCTTCCAGGCTGAGTTTCTGTTGGTGTTGGTCCCTCAGGTACATTGTCAATACAAAAACTGTTGTGAAAGCTCCAGCTCCAACTGCATTTATTGCCATTGCCTTAATAGCCACCCAAATAGAGATGTATACACCTACAGTGATGGCAGCAAAAATTTGACCAAGGATTACAACTACAAATCCAACCCCAAGTCCAGCACCCACTGCTACTGCAAATATCCTCCTTCTTCTTTTCACTGGAGCAGCTTTAAAGTAGTCATCTAAAAAGTCCTCAGAATTCACTTCCAGCTGGTGGATATTTTGCTGGAGTTCATGCTGATGTTCCTCATAAAGCCGTATAAACTCTTTGCTGTTCTTCAGGAGATCATCAATAAATGCTCTATTGTGAACACACAAGAAAATACATGTAATAGAGTTAGTAATAGTGCAATAGTACTGTAAAGAGTATTGGTGCTATGCTAGATTTTTGACACCAATACATATAATGTCCAAATATTTGCAGATTCCCATATGGCTTCCAGTATGGCTGACTTCAAAATGGCTGCCATGGTCACCACCCATCTTGAAAAGTTTTCCCCCTCCCATATACTAATGTGACACAAACAGGAAGTTAATATCACCAACCATTCCCATTTTATGAAAGTGTATCCATATAAATGGCCCACCCTGTGTATAATGCAGTATATGTAAGGGGCCTCCACCATGGATCTAGGTGTTCAGTTGCGTGCACCTAGCAGGAAGTTCCCGTAAGAGTGTTCAATAGAATTTTACCTTGCACAATGCCCATGCATTTAGCATGCGCCAAGTAATGGAATTTCATCCAGTACATTTGTGATGATTTGGAGTGGCTACTCTTAGCCAAAACTAATCATCCAGCATCAGTATCTGACGTCACTGACTGGTTCAGGCCTTACAAAAATGTTCCAGCATTTACTGCAAATGCTCCCAGAATTCCCCTATTATTGCAGCAATGGGAAGCTACCTGTTAAGAGCCTTTATTTAAGGCAGAAAAACTAAAGCAGGAATATTTCATATAAAGTGTACATCACTATATAAGACCCCAAGCACAATTAAAAACATAAATAAGATCCTTTAAGTATAATAAATAAATAAATAAATAATAAACCATGAAATGGATAAGTGGAAAAGAAGGTGAGATGAGATTAATAATAATAATAATAATTTTACTAATTTAATTGCTGCTGAATTAACAAATGCTATTACACAAGGAGAATCACATATCATCTCTATGCAGTCCACTGGACAAAAACTCATCTCAAATGGTCTTTCCTCCGGGTGCTCCGGTTTCCTCCCACAGTCCAAAAACGCACGTTGCAGGTGGATTGGCGACTCAAAGTGTCCGTAGGTGTGAGTGAATGTGTGTGTGTCTGTGTTGCCCTGTGAAGGACTGGCGTCCCCTCCAGGGTGTATTCCCGCCTTGCGCCCAATGATTCCAGGTGGGCTCTGGACCCCCCCCCCCCCCCGACCCTAAATTGGATAAGCGGTTACAGATAATGGATGGATGGATGGATGTCTCATTATCTTAGTCTGTCTATCTGTTTTGTTATCTTTTGTAGAAATAAATGTATTCTTTGTTTTAGCAAGTGTGTACACCTCCGTCAGTCTGCCCCGCGTTCCTGACAGACCCATTGATCAATAACCTAATTCTGATACGAAAATAAAATTCTAAGAATGCTAATTCGAAAATAAATTCCAGTTGCTGCCTAACATAAATAAATAAAGCCTTGCGATTCAGACTGTAGGTACAGCAAAATAAATATATAATGGCAGTGGATTTATTACATTATGACATCTTTATTGCCCTACCACATCAAATACAACAACTGCATGTCATGTGTCTGAGCTGGTAAACCTGGGGATCCAGTTCTGCTGATGTTCAATATATAACCAGCATTTATTTCTCCATTGCTGCAGTAAGAGATTGCTTCTTTCCCCTCTAACCCACATGAACACAGTGAACTTAAGACTGTCCAAAGTACTCAATTTTATCTCATCTTTTCTACAATGATTACACAAATTGTGTGTGTAGCTGAATACATTTTTCACTGAAAACAATAGGAGTACCTTGAGATTCAATAATTCAAATGAATGTCCTCAAAGATTTTGATGTGTTCTTGTACTTCCTGAAATTAATGAGCATAACCACTAATTGTTTTCATGAAAAATGCATGTTGTGTTTTCCATGCTAATGACAAAAGGGACAACCCTGACTTTTATCAGTGGCAGGTGCAAAAGCCAACAGCTATCAGTTTATTGAGGTGCACCAATGACCACAGCATGGGTGACTTGTGTATGTGAGATGTTTTCATTGCCATGAAGCCACCATTGTTGTTTTGTCTCTTCCTGGAACGTCCACTGTTATTTCAGAAAGACAATGCCAGAACTCATAGACCCAAGTTATTTGTAAATGGGTTTGTATAATCTTATTCTCAATCCACATTGGCGTATAGCTGTATTTAATATGCTCCAGTTAATGTGCTGTTATTATATTTGGTTCAACATACAAAAATCCCTTTTGAGGAAGGACCACTTGAACTGACTTATTAACAACCAGCTTCAAACTGTGTAAATAAAAAGCACACTAACCTCTCCTCTGCAGAGAAAGCTGAATTTCCTGAATTGTTGCTATGGTTTCTGGGGAAATCGTCATCCATTTTTTGGCATCCAGTTTCTGCTATGATGTGTTTACTGGAATTTCTTCAGGAAGTCATACGAATGCAACAAACCGACTGGATTCCTTTTTAAAGATAAAAACACCAACATACGTAAACCATTTTATCATGATACATACCATATTTAACACAGACCTAATGCACTAGCAGCAATACACCTAATACATATGTATAAGTTAAGAAAAGATCCTTTATTAGTCCCACACTGGGGAAATTCAACGTTTTACAGCAGCAAAGGGACAGAAAGGTACTCAGTAATAGAAAGAGGTAACAAAAGGAATAGTAAGAAATATATAAAACAAATGTCAAACTTTCTGAATGTAACGAGTAGAACTATACTCGTTTAGTAGGGTATACAAATTCAAAACTCTTCAGATGGCAGGACACCCAAGGATCTGAGTCCTGCCCCCTACACGTTTCGTGTGTAGCCTATGCTATTCCTGACAGTGTCTCTTTAATGGCGGCTATTAAAGGAGTTAGCGTAGTTACCCCTAGCTCCGGCCACTTTAATTACAATATTGGAAATCTTAGCTAACTGTAAATAAATAGAAGTACATTACTCTCTCAAAACAACATTTTTCAGGAGTCAAATATGTGTAGATTAATGTCCAAGACTTGCTTGACTTTGAAAGAAAATATGTTTTTAGATAAAAACGCTTTTAATTAGGTGCTAATACTGCTAAGATTATTAGCGCCCCCTAACTTCCTAAGGATTAAAATGGCGGTAGATTTTCCCCTCAGAGAAAAGGAAGCTAACTTTTACACTGAGGGAAATATCTGTCGCGAAATGGAAATGTGTTGTGTTCTACATGCAGTTTTGCACACAAAGAATTACAACACTGTTAGAGATACTTAAATATTGTTTAGATGTGTGATTTCTTACAAGACTGATGTTTAAATGCCCTACTAAGGCTTGAACTTACGTTTTATTGTTTTACCCAATGCGATTGGCGAAGAGAGAGGGCGGAATTAGGGGGACGGCCGGATTTACGGGAAAGACTGATAGGAAGTTTGAGAGCGTCGCTGCACCGTTTATGTTAAGCTGTCCGTTTCCACGATTCCGAGGGTGTCTGGGGATATCCGAAACGTCCATTTACTCTGACTCGTGAAGCGGTAAAATCGAGTCTACGCTATTTAGACTTATATTTAACTACGGTATAGCACCCGTTGCCTGTACTTCAGAAACCACTCCACGCCCCGCCCCTTCCTCATCCCGCCTCTGTCGCTCCTCATTGGATACCAAATATACTCTCCAACTTCTCATTGGCTCCTAAACCTTACAAATCCTTACGCTTTTCTCTCTTTTAGTCCATTGCTTAAAGGAGCATCCTTTAAAAACAAAATAGAAAGTTAAAAAAAGTTTCCTTTAGTTCGATACTGTCACATCAGCCTTCCAACTAACAACATGTATCTGCCAAAATAGACTGCCTCGATTTCTTTTGAAACTAAGTAATTTGACTGTAAACCCATGCAAATATTGAAACACATCAGAATCAAAGTTCATATCGTTACAAAATACACAATGCTCGAGAATCTTCGCGACCACTTTTATGTTTGATTGCTAAGAGGCTGCAAGTACAGCATTTTGAAAGACAACATTTGATGAGGAAGTAAGATGTTTAGGAAGTGAATGAACCACTGCAAATGATCAGGAACACTCATAAAAACACACCCAGTGCAGAACAAAACTTCAGACACTCATGTTTATATTTCTGTTCCTAACTCTTACATTCATGCAAGAAAACCGAAGTAGATACAACAATTAGAAGTTCATAAACCTACCATGAGGAACGCAGCAAAGTCACAAGGCTGTGTTCTGACACGACGTCCTGATTTGTAGGAAGGCACACATCCAACCCGCTCACACAAATTCCCACCATGTCCAACCCCCTCACAAATTCAATTCCCGCCATGTCCAACCCGCCCACGTCCAGCCTCGTCCTCATGTTCAAGGCTGTACAATGGGGGATTTTCTTTTCATTTATGATCTCAATTTTTTTTTATTGTCAACAATTGGTAGACTGTACCCAGTAAACATTTAGCCGTTGATTCAACGTTCTCTTAAGGTTGAAAATGAAAGTTGAAAAGACGTCCAAACACAAACATTTAAAAGACGACTATTAGACGTATTTTGGACGTCCGTTGACGTTATTAATTGGTCCCGAAATAAGTTACTTGTATAAAACGCATTTTGGACGTCGATTGGTAACCACTTAACTAACTTATTAAGATGGAATTTGGACGTCCATTGACGTTTAAAATATGTCATTGACGGACAGACTACTTTTAGACCTATTTTGAACGTCCAGGGACGCTCCTGGTTTACTGGGTATACAGCTGGAAGGTTTCACTTTTCATTTAAATGTTGTTCACCCAATAATCCATTGTGCTACAGAGTGTTAGTCACAGCCACAAAGGCTGGTCTCATTAGTTCTGTATTTCCATCCATCCATCCATTATCTATAACCGCTTATCCAATTTAGGGTCGCGGGGGGTCCAGAGCCTACCTGGAATCATCGGGCGCAAGGCGGGAATACACCCTGGAGGGGACGCCAGTCCTTCACAGGGCAACACAGACACACACACATTCACTCACACCTACGGACACTTTGAGTCGCCAATCCACCTGCAACGTGCGTTTTTGGACTGTGGGAGAAAACCGGAGCACCCGGAGGAAACCCACGCGGACACAGGGAGAACACACCAACTCCTCACAGACAGTCACCCGGAGCGGGAATCGAACCCACAATCTCCCTGGAGCTGTGACTGCGACACCTACCTGCTGCGCCACCGTGCCGCCCTAGTTCTGTATTTAAAGATTTAAACCGGTGTCTTGTCATTTATGATGTAGTGGATGGTTAGTAAGGTGGTGTATTAAAACAGCAAAAGGTTTTAAAATCCAATGTTATTAAGTATAGGCTACTAATCAATGAATTATTAACTATCATAATAAAGTATGAACGGACTAATACTACTTGTGTATGTATTTAAACCTCTTCCAAAAATATTCCAAATTCACAAAGGACAGTGGTGCCACTAATTTCATACCTGATCATTATAACTCCTTATATCTTTGTCAAAGGGTAATTAGACTGTAGCGACAGTGTCAATTACAGTATTTCAAATGCGTAAGTGAGGAAAATACTGAAATAAAATGTAGAATACATGTGCAGATTTCCAACTGAGCAGGACTGGACCGATAAAAAGAAAGTGAGAAATACATGACACCACCTTGAACTCCATTCACAAAGCCCTACAAATATGGTTGATTCAAATAAATCTAATAGAATTCCCTTATTGTCAGTAGAACAGCACGCTTTAAATGTGGCCGGGTCACACTTGTACAGTTTGTACCAAAGACAAGAAAACACAGTTTAATTTTTTTATTTTCAAGTCTTACTAATGTATGAGCATGCACTCATTAACTCAAACAGATCTTCATAAACTTGTCTGAAGAATGGGCTGCAGAACCCAGGTGCATCAGTGTAGAACGCCAGAAGTTCCCCTGTCTCCAGTGCCCAAAGTAGTCTGTAGATAACAAATAATAAACAGAAGCACACTCTTAATATCAGTTTATAACAGAAAGCGTAACTGCTTTTAACTGCATACGTTCAACAGTGTTTTCAGTTCTTGACACATTTTTTGTGTTGACTTTTTTGCAACCACTGGTCTGAAGATTAATCCTCAAAACCATACACAGTGCACATATATTTTATGCAGTTTTATGTCTTGGTATTCCACACTGTAGAGTTTCCAGTCACTACACCTGTACATTTCAAATCTGAGAGTCATTCATTAGAGTACAACTCTGTGTCTTCGTGTATTGAAATATCATAATACTTCTTACATTTACTGTCAAGCCACTGAGATTGTGCTCAGGCCTGGAATGATTGTTTTCCAATGATGTCCTAAGAGGCGACACACTAGTGCCAGCATTAAAATAGCTTGGCTGTCCACATCCAGGACTACATTTAATAGTATGCCCTCCAGGACAATGAGGGGCATCTCTGAAAGACATCACAGAAACATGTAGATATCGTTTTACAATTTTAGTAAAACAAAACATGTAGTTATAAAATAACCACATAACCTACATTCCAATTCAGCATTTCTAAAACAAACCACAGTTTTCTTCATTGTGAAGGCTACAGCACAGTAAGTGAAATGCCCAGTTCAGCTGTAAGAACAGTCACACAACTACCTGGTGAATGCCTGGTGGTGTCCAGTAACTCTCCTTTACCTTTCAGATTCAACAAGCTGAATTCCTCTGAAAGACATTAGTGTAAACTAACACAGTGCTGTTCAGATATTATAGAGTACAGTGTGTCTGAGGAGTAAGCTACATGTACATGACATTTAATTTGACTGATATGTCTGTGTACCCTGCAGGTGACATTCTCTAAACGCAATTAAAATGCATTTCTAAGCCTCACTGATATAACCTTAACAAAGTCATAAACTGTGGTTATCACTCAGGTAAAAAATCAAATGGCCATCTGAGTGTCGTGTGGAGCGTGTACAGAAACATACACCATATTCAGCTGATAACAATAAACAACCTGAATGTAATCACCATGGACCAGGGGTCAGCAACCTTTACCACTCAAAGAGCCGTTTGGACCCATTTCACACAGTAAAGAAAACACTGGGAGCCACAAAACCCTTTTGAAATTTTAAATGAAATAACATTTCTGCATGCAACAAAACATTTTTAACTCCGAAAAAAGACGTTGTGTTGACGGTTAATTAAAATACTCAATGTCTATTTGAGTCCTCGTCGTAATGAATATATATATATATATATATATTTTAACTCTGAAAAAAAAGAGACTTAAGTAAAATACTCAATTTCTATTTGAGTCGTTGTAGTAATGAAAAAAAAAAAACGCAGAACTTATCCACTGGCAGTTCTGTCATTATTTTTCTGGCGCCGTGCAGTCAGCGGTCAAAAAGTACAAGAAACCGCGCACTGGCGGGTGTCGCACGTTGGAAGTTGTGACGTGTATTAAGTGCGACAAAATATATATTAAATATTAAAATATTTTAGATGTTACAAAATCGCCATAATCTTCATAGAATTACATTTTGAAAATGAACGAATCAAAATAAAATACATTTTAATTAAATACACATTAATTATTTTCAAAAGCTGAGCCGCATCAGAGGGATCAAAGAGCTGCGGGTTGCCGACTCCTGCCACGGACTGTTGTGTGTTTTTGATGAGGGTATGTGAAAGACTAGATTACGTATTCCACAAATGTTTGAATTACATACAAATCTTGTGCCGGTGGAACTGTTTTCTGTTTATTTACAACTTACCAATAGCTTGAGAACAGAGCAGTCATCAACCTTCATCTGGACTGGAATGTTCTGTCAGATACGACATTTATAAAGATTGGTTAATACACAATGACTGTGTGAGGGATTGTACTCATACCTTGTTTTTGATAAACTTCTAGTGGCCAGGATCCAGTCGTGCTGCAAAAGACAAAAATATTCAGCTCTTTTGTATCATAATGGAGGACACTCTAGACAGACAAGAGAGCTGGGACTGAACATCAGGACAACACACACATCACCATTCCCTGACGCTACAGACAACAGCCAAAGGTATATATTAAACAAAAATGACCTAATTTGCCAACATTAATTGCACTGACAGTACAAACCTGGTTAAGACTTTCAGAACATGCAGTAACTTCTAGGTCTGGAGTCATTGGGGCGCAAGGCAGGAATACACCCTGAAGGGGGCGCCAGTCCTTCACAGGGTCATACTATACATAGTCTGTGTCTAATTAAAAATATTTATCTCCTAAATTAGTAACTTTCCGGGAGATTGAAAAAACCTTCTTAACTTTTAATGGAAGTGAATGTATACAGATTTTATTCAAAGTTAATTTGGAGCATTTCTATTGGTTCATTCACCAAGAAATTTTCACACATAGTAAAAGATAGCTGTTGGTGTGGGGCGTGTTCTCCCTGTGTCTGCAGGGGTTTCCTCCAATTATTTTTTTTGTTTTGTGCCACAATCCTTAAACCCATGCTGGTAAATAGACTGTCCATTCAAAAGTTAAAACTGACATTTTGGTTGGTTACAATAATGAACAGCATAACATTCAAATATCATTTAGTGCTAGGTGTCAGGAATCGTGGGGCGGACTGACGGAGGCGGACGCACTCGCTAAAACACAGATACTTTATTAACAAAAGACTATAACAAAACAAAGAGACTTTAACAGAAAGGCAACACACAGGGGGCTAACAGAGACGGACAAAGGGAGCTAATCAGACTAAACTAATACAAAGAGCTGGACAGACTAAACCTAAAACGGAGAACTATAGCTAACAGGAAAGACAGACAGACTAAAGACCTAGACAGAGATATTTGACAGAGACCTAGACAGAGATACTTCACTAAGACCTAGAAAGCTAAATAAACACAGATAGCTAATGCTAAACATAAACACAGTGCTAAATCTGAAACTAAACACTTAGGACTAGAGCAAACAAGACAGACAGACTTAACAACATGACAAAGGAAACGACTGAGACAGACAGACCGGACTGGGTAACGTGACACAGCAACATTGGAAGATGAACATGACTAGAGGAATGAAACGAATGACTGACAAACAAGAAGTGAGACAAGGGAACTTAAATACATAACACAGACAAGACACACCTGAGCACATGGCGGGGAAAACAGACATGACAGGACGAGGGCGTGACACTAGGAGACTGACATCAGTTGTCCTTGAGAATATGATGCTGATTCAGCATTGATCTGTAGTTGAAATGTAACAAAAACTATAAAAAAAAAAACAGCAACAGAAACAATATCTAACATTTATTTCATAATTAATTTAATTTAGCATTCAGAATAATAACAGCAATAAATATAAAAATAAAATAAAGCTATAATATAATATAATAAAATATGCAATAAAAACAAATAAATATCAGATAATTCACATCTATGATGGAATGTCAGGGAATAATCACATTGCAGATGTTGCTTTGTGTGTCAATTTTCACAGTTGGGTAGCTGTGACTTTAAGGGTTACTATCACCTTTAACTGACACCTTGTGTGAAATTATGTATAAATTAATATAAATATCAGCTTCACAAAACCAAACAAAGCAGTTGTTGGTGTTTAACAGTGTTTTTTGTTGACACAAGATACTCCGTCTAATATCAGTCCCTGTGCACACATACATTCACACAGTCAAATAAATAACCTTATCATTCAACAGCTGACTTACAGCAGTCCTTAAAACCTATGACTTGAAAAGGACTTTAAAATATTACAGTCACAGGACTCTGATCCCAATTAAGTGTGGCCTTAATATTTAGAAAACTGGCCTGATTTTTTTTTTTTTTTTTTTGCTTTATTTGGAAGATAGGCCCTGATTGGCCAAACATTGGCTTTGGTACATTAGAAGATTGACCCATACAGACCAAAAGTTGGCTTTGATTATCCAGAAAGTTGAGTTATTTAAGGAATTATTAACAATCTGTCTTTCCAAATCTTAGCACCTGTGACAGATGGCATATGTTGCAGGCCATGACAATCTACTAGGCTGGTAAAAATTCATCCACTGTTATTAGACAGAATATCCAAACACACATCAAATTCTACTTCATGTAACAGATAGAAGTGATAAATGATGAAGATGATGATGATGATGAGTACTGGAATCACAAGGAGGGACCACAACGAATGAAATACACATCATCACAAAATCCCATCAGAGTTTCAGCAATTTCCTTTCAATCCTCCAGTTTACACATTTTACACACATTAGTGAGAACAGTACACATGTGATTGGATACTCACTGGAGCTGGTGAGTGACACATTTCATTCCAATCTATCAATACTGAAATATCAGCACTAAAGTCTAAACTTCTCAGTGTTTCAGTTATTTATGTCAAATCTGTGGGTTTAAGCTCCAGTTGAAGAAATAAAACAAGAACTACACTGAATTACTCACCATAGTTTGAGGGCGGTGTACTCGTGTTGTTAACGACTAAAGAAAAAAATAGAAAATGACCTTATAATAAAATACCTTAATATCTGGTAACATTTGTCTGTTTTGTCTGCAGCTGCAGAACTGAATTTTATTTGGCTAAAATCATATTTTGCACCAAAACAAAGAGAAATGAAGCACAAAAATGCAGGTACATACCAAGATACACGATCTGGAACTGAACCTGGAAAAGAGAGAAATCAATAATTAATAACAATAAAGATACAGTTATAAGAACATACCACTGCTCATGATGTACTATAGAACAGAATGCCTATGGTTTAAAAAGTGGTCCAAAGACAGATGATTTATTGTTGGAAATGAACGTACACCAGTGCCGTGGCAGGTCATCTTATACTCAAGTCCAGTGATGCAGTATTTGGTGGTCAGACTGTCTGGAGACACAGCAAGGACTAATGAGGGCAGGGTCTTATTTGGTGAAGAAGGGCCACTGTCAATCAAGAAGTTTCCGTCCTAAACAGCAGCAGAAAAGAGGAACATTAGTCCAGTTATTTAGTTAAAAGGAGTTAATTACGTGAGTTCACTCTACCATTTTAAGAAAATACTACACTATTTGTTAGAACATTGCTAAAGGTACTGGGCTGGGCTCTAGCACTTCAGAGAATGGTGTTGCACTGCTGATTAAAAGAACTTGACATCATGGTTTGAACTTGTTTCTGAATTCCTGCATGCTTTGTCACTCCTTCATATAATTTCAGCTCACCACATTCTCTGCATGTAAACACCTGCCACCCTCAGGCCCCAGGGTTTGCTGTTTGCTGCATTAACCCATGACGAAAGCCCTCAGCTAAAACCTATGAAACACATTTGGTATGAACTGAATCCTCCATATCTCACAGCATCAGTATCCAAACTCACTAGTGGTAGCGTAGCAGAATGTGAGTGTATTCCCAATACAAAAAATAAGAGTAAATAGGCTACAACAAAGAAAGAACTTAGCCCATTATTTGTGCTCAACAAAGACATAATACCCCTTACAGAACAAATAGATCTTTAATTTAAAAGTACCCACTGCTTCTTTTACACTATAAATGTTGAAAAAAACAAATAGAAATGACAAATAGAGAGAAATTTATTTAACTGGAGATACAAGGTCTTTCTCTGATAAGAATGGAATGAAGCTGCACAGTGAGCCTAGAAATAGACCAAGTTCTCATGGGAGAAAGCAATATTATCTTCAACAAAATCTAAAGCCTTCTCAGAGGAGTATAAAATTACACTGCAGCAAAAGTGGACACAATACCCATTGCTCGTATTAAATGTATTCATGTTGTGTTATATATCAGAGGTAGAATAAATAGAGGTCTCACCTTTGTAAACCACTCCTGTTCACAGTCTTTGTCCTTCTGGTATCTGAGTGGTTCGGCTGGAACTGGAAAACTGCATCCATCAGAACAAATCTCCTCACAGTTCAAGGTAGGGGCCAGCGGTTCCTGAAATAACAAGTTCCTAACAAGTTTCTTTTTAACAGTGTAATTAAATCTTTGGGCAACTTATAGGAGGCCTGCACGTTGATTTATTAGAAAATGATTTGAAATTTCAATCGATTGTCGATGATTAATTGTTTTTGATTGTCTATACTCTACATGAAAAAATTCAGCTGCTCCCTTGGCAGGTATTATTTGGATGATGGATCATTCTCACTGAGCACTGAGGTGGTGGCATGCTAGTTTGTGTTGTGCTGTTAAATACAGATTCGACACAGAAGTGCTGCTAGAGTTTTTAAAAACCACAATGTCACTTTTAGACTGAGAGCAATCCACAAACCAAAAATATCCCCCAAAAGGGACCGGTGGAGAGCATTCTGTGACTAGGACTAGAGGACGACCAACACAAACTGTGCAGCAACAGATGAGCTACTGTTTCTGACTTCACATCTATAAGAGCGACAGGGTCTAACACAGTGGCCAGTGAGTGAGCAGAAACAATTCAGCTTCACTGCTGTGTCAGATTTAGTGTTACCAGCTCAACAACACACACTAACACAGCTCCACCAAGTGGAAAGTACAGCCTAATGCACCTACTTACTGGTCTACAGCCTGTATGTCCCTCCCACTTGTTGCTCTCCGACCTGCACAGATATGGACTTGGGGTTCCTGACGTACTGGCCATAGGCACCAGACTCTATTTCAGTTTTGTGAAGTCTCTACATTAGGATATGGAGTCCTGAGCCCTACTATTTGATTTAGTTTTCTTGTTAGCTTCTCTGGTGACAACCCATGTTTGGATTTTGATTGTGGATTTCCCTTGTTTGTACCTGCGTGACCTTAAATAGTCTGCTAATTCTAGGAGGTTGTCTTTCAACATTGCAGTGTATGATTTTATAGGCTTGGGAAAAGTGTTTGAATCCAGCATTTCATAGATTATGATACTGCACCTGTTTTTTTACCAAGTTGGCCTTTCACATACACAACATAATCAATATTTTTATAAATAAGGACCCAGGTTAACGTGATTTTAAAAAATATATCGGCAAAGCTTTGCTTTTGCTCTTCTTTTTTTTTCTTGTGTGTGATTGTTTTCTTTATAAAGTTTTTCTTATTTTTCCCCTCTGAGCTTGGAAACAGTAACAACCTCAGCACTCTGACAATTACTGCCCATTTCTATTAGTATTACAATATAATTTACTTCTCATTTACATTAGTGTTAGTGTACCGTTTGTTTCAGTTAGATTTAGTACATACATTACTTCCCATTTCAATTAATATTGCTGTATCTATTATTCTGTGAGGAGTTTGGTGTGTTCTTCCCCTGTCCGCATGGGTTTCCTCTGAATTGTTTACTCCAGTGGGAGGGGCAAACGGTTTAAGACGAACTGACTAGATGCAATGGGGAGGCAAGAGCATCCAGTGAGTGGTTAATGCAGGTCATGCGTCTGACAGAAACCTGCATTCATGGCCTTAAATTATTGTTCTCATCTGGCCCTCTGTGTGTGTGTGTGTGTGTTGGTTTAAAGTGTGTTTAAAGTTTTTGGGAGTGTATGCAAGTGTATGTAAAGGTGTGAGAGTGTGGGTAAAGGAGTGTAAAGTTGTGTGTGTGTGTATAATGTGTGTAAATGTGTGTTTGTGAGTGTGTAAGTGAATGTGTGTTAGAGCCATAAAGGAAATAAGTGAATTATAATTTAAATTTGTAACGGCTAAATGTTTGTTGGAATATTCGATAGATTGACTGTTGCTTATTAATAATGTTGTTACCTTTAATCTTGCTTAATTATATTAATATATGCATGACGTCACTCTGCAGAAGCAGTGAGTTGTGTGAGTAACAAAGAGGGCAGAGCGCAACAGTCTTTGACCGTGACTCTACGGAACTAAACCTAACTATTGTATATTTGAAGGAATTATATTTTGCAACATTTGTTTTGTTTCCTCCCACAGTCCAAAAACACACGTTGGTAGGTGGATTGGTGACTCAGAAGTGTCCGTAGGTGTGAGTGTGTGAATGACTGAGTGTGTGTGTGTTGCCCTGTGAAGGACTGGTGCCCCCTCCAGGGTGTATTCTCGCCTTGCGCCCAATGATTCCAGGTAGGCTCTGGACCCACCGCGACCCTGAACTGGATAAGGGTTACAGATAATGAATGAATGAATGAATGAATGAATGAACCTTTATTTTGTAATCTTGGCATTTTTGGTTTAGTAAAGAGTCACATTTTTTATAGAAGTCTCACATCATTTACTTAAACTCTTCGAAGGAACTGGTCATAAAACAAAAAGGAGAAAATCGCAAGCTACAATGTGTAAATATGCAAATTACTTTTTCTTTTTTACATGAATTATATTTAGGATCATGTACTTACTTCTACTTGGGCAAAAAAACACAAATCATGTTTAAACTTCAACAGTTTTTGACTAGATTACTAGTACTTTTATTGAAGTAAGAGATTTCTTTACTTCTTCAACCTCAGGACACTGGAACAGTGTGACATCACTAATCTGTCAATCTGTGCTAATCTGGCATGTGCAGCAAATGGAGATTATTTGCGTCTTCTACTTTGATTCTATTATTGACATTTTTGTTTAGTTAATATCTTATTTTCTTAAATATTGTGTGTGTGTGCACTACAGTAAAGTACTAGTTGTTCAGCAGTCTAGATATTAAACAAACTGGAAAAGCACTAAAGCCTACCTGAGATCCTTCCAGCAGAGTTTAGATCCAGAGTGATGAAGTGTTGCCTCTCCACTCACTAAGGGACCCCTCCTTAAAAGGACTAAAAAGCAGCTAGTAGCACTTCCTGGAGTAAGGGGAAACTGCAAATGCAGCCTACCCAGAGTCATTGGGGCGCAAGGCAGGAATACACCCTGAAGGGGGCGCCAGTCCTTCACAGGGTAATACTATATATAGTCTGTGTCTAATTAAAAATATGTATCTCCTAAATTAGTAACTTTCCGGGAGATTGAAAAAAACCTTGTTAATTTTCAGTGGAAGTGAATGTATACAGATTTTATTCAAAGTTAATTTAGATTCATTTATTTCTGTTGGTTCATTCAGTGAGAAATTTTCACACACAGTGAAAGATAGCTGTTGGTGTGGGGTGTGCTCTCCCTGTGTCTGCAGGGGTTTCCTCCAAGTATTTTATTTATTTATTTATTTTTTGCCACAATCCTTAAACCCATGCTGGTAAGTAGACTGTCCATTCAAAAGTGAAGAGTTAAAACTGACTTTCATTTTGGTTGGTTACAATAATGAACAGTATAACACTCAAATAACCTTTAGTTCTCAGAGACTATGACAACATCAGTAGTCCTTGAGAATATGATGCTGATTCAGCATTGATCTGTAGTTGAAATGTAACAAAATAAACACCACTAACAACAAGAAACAATATCTAACATTTATTTCAGAATTAATTTAATTTAGCATTCAGAATAATAACAGCACAGAAATAAATATCAGATAATTCACGTCTATGATGGAATGTCAGGGAATAATCTCAGTGCAGGCGTTGCTTTGTGTCAGTGCTGGTGTGGAGTTGGGGTTCACTGCCACAGAATTCCTCTTGTCCTCCAGGACCACACCATAGCTAAAACAACACAGAAAAAACACAATGGTCTATGACAGGAGGAGTATTTAATGAAAATTCAGTGAGGCCCAGGTGCTAAAATATGCTCTCAGTCAGTGTCCTTAAAAAGCCCTTAAACCTGAACTGATTTCAGGACGAATGTACATTACATACAATGTGCATACAGTACATTAGCTTACAAGCTAATTGGTTTGATCATTTTATGTGAACAATGATTCCTAGCTAGGAACTTTAGTTTGGCTCCTGAATTTAATAAAGCTGATGATATTATGGTAATGTAACACAGTGAGATCAATTAAAAAAGAGAAAGTCTACATTCATTCATATGTTTTGGGATTGTCCCAAATATTTTAATTTCAGGAAATCAAAATTAGGTATGCGCTCTAATACTACTGATCAATACAGATGATCGTTTAGATTCATCAGCCTCTCTTGCACTGTTTGGAGTGGTAACACAAAAACAAATGTAACACAGGCACACAAAAGAACAGATGTTTATTAAACTATGCTGAGAGATAGATGGTTGGATGGAAAGCTCACAGTCCTCTAATAGTATCACAGTGGGATAGGAATATGTTTAAACTGGAAATACATGGTTAGAGGGTCTGCATAAAGATTTACATTAATGTGGCAGTCTTGTCACTAGGGAGCTGAGGAATGGAGAGAGGTGTCTCACAGCTTGAATATTTATTTGTAGTAGTTATTACAGTCGTATGAACAAATGGACACAAACTTTGTTCAATAAAAGGGAAAAAATGTGTGATGCTGTATTACTAAATGGTGTGTAAAAACTATACAATTCTACTGTGGTTAATTTTAATATTAAAATGCTGTATAGAGAAACAGAAATATTTACAGTTGGGTAGCTGTGACTATAACGGTTACTGTCACCTTTAACTGGGTGCAATTATGTAAAAATAAGTAGCCCACCTTATTTCAGATCTTATTTTCTTCACACCAAGGCACCTTGCACTCTAATCAACGTCCTGGGGATGTTCTGTTGGTGCATCACCTCTAGGAAAAGATAATGACAAGTCTCAGATGTGTGTTAGCTTCAACAAACGTGGAAGTAAGCACTGGGAATACCAAGGCCTGGCTCCCGCGACATGTCAGTTAACTTCATTTAAATTCTGAATAAATATCAGCTTCACAAAACCAAAGAAAAGCAGTTGTTGGTGTTTAACAGTGTTCTTTGTTGACACAAGATACTCCGTCTAATATCAGTCCCTGTGCACACATACATTCACACAGTCAAATAAATAACCTTATCATTCAATAGCTGACTTACAGCAATCCTTAAAACCTATGACTTGAAAAGGACTTTAAAATATTACAGTCACAGGACTCTGATCCCAATTAAGTGTGGCCTTAATATTTAGAAAACTGGCCTGATTTTTTAAAAATAATTTTTCTCGCTTTGGTTATTTGGAGGTGTGTTCTCCCTGTGTCCGCATTGGTTTCCTCCGGGTGCTCCGGTTTCCTCCCACAGTCCAAAAACACATGTTAGTAGGTGGATTGGCGACTCAAAAGTGTCTGTAGGTGTGAGTGAATGTGTGAGTGTGTGTTGCCCTGTGAAGGACTGGCGCCTCCTCCAGGGTGTATTCGTGCCTTGCGTCCAATGATTCCAGGTAGGCTCTGGACCCACCGCGACCCTGAACTGGATAAGGGTTACAGATAATGAATAATGAATGAATGGTTATTTGGAGGATAGGCCCTGATTGGTCAAACATTGGCTTTGATACGTTAGAAGATTGACCTGTACAGACCAAAAGTTGGCTTTGATTATCCAGGAAGTTGAGCTATTTGTAGAATTATTAACAATCTGTCTTTCCAAATCTTAGCACCTGTGACAGATGTCATATGTTGCAGGCCATGACAATCTACTAGGCTGGTGAAAATTCATCCACTGTTATTAGACATCCAGATATGTCAGCTGACTAAGCACCAAATTCTGCTTCATGTAACAGGTTTTGAATGTACCTGAGCTTTAGTTTGCAATAGCAGTAACAAAGCATGACGAGTCCTGGAATCACAAGGAGGGACCACAGCGAATGAAGCTGACCTTGAAATACACATCATCACAAAATCCCATCAGAGTTTCAGCAATTTCCTTTTAATCCTCCAGTTTACACATTTTACACACATTAGTGAGAACACATGTAAACACAGTACACATGTAAAGACTGATTGGATACTCACTGGATCTGATGTTTCCCAGAGTAGTCTGATTACCAGCTAAAAAATATACAAAAAAGTATAATTTATTATAAATATATAATGTATAATAATAAAAAGTATAATAAATTAATACTGACATAGCACTAAAGTCTAAACTTCTCAGTGTTTCAGTTATTTATGTCAAATCTGTGGGTTTAAGCTCCAGTTGAAGAAATAACACAAGAACTACACTGATTTATTCACCATAGTTTGGGGGCGGTGTACTCGTGTTGTTAATGGCTAAAGAATAATATAGAAAATGTCAAAAACAAAAAACAACATAATAACTGGTGAACACTTGACTGTTTTTGCCTGCAGCTGCAGAACTGAATTACAAACTACAGTCTTTTTGGCTAAACTCATTTTTTCAGCATCTGCGATTAAAAACAAGTTCCCTGTTCTTACAAAACAGTATTTTAAAGAAATTAAACACAAGAAAATGCAGGTACATACCAAGATACAGGATCTGGAACTGAAACTGGAAAAGAGAGAAATCAATAATTAATAACAATAAAGATACAGTTATAAGAACACACCACTGCTCATGATGTACTATAGAACAGAATGACTATGGTTTAAAAAGTGGTCCAAAGACAGATGATTTATTGTTGGAAATGAACGTACACCAGTGCCGTGGCAGGTCATCTTATACTCAAGTCCAGTGATGCAGTATTTGGTGGTCAGACTGTCTGGAGACACAGCAAGGACTAATGAGGGCAGGGTCTTATTTGGTGAAGAAGGGCCACTGTCAATCAAGAAGTTTCCGTCCTAAAAAGCAGCAGAAAAGAGGAACATTAGTCCAGTTATTTAGTTAAAAAGAGTTAATTACGTGAGTTCACTCTACCATTTTAAGAAAATACTAAACTATTTGTTAGAACATTGCTAAAGGTACTGGGCTGGGCTCTAGCACTTCAGAGAATGGTGTTGCACTGCTGATTAAAAGCATTTGAAGTCATTGTTTTGCATATTTAGTACTACTCTGGTTAGTGCTGCTTCTTTCATATGCTCACCAAAAATCAGCTCACCAAATTCCCCTTATTTATGCTCAACAAGGACATAATAGAGAAAAAAAAGGTCTTACTTTAATTTTAAAAAGTACCTGCTGCTTTTTTACACCATAAATGTCTCGAGTTGAGCAAATAATTAGAAATGACCCTGAATAAGACTTATATTAAGATTTATTTAACTGAAGGTCCTTCTCTGACAGGAATGGAATTAATTGATTGTTTGGACAGCCACATACTTTTTTTATTCATTGCCAAAATGCTGCACAGTGAGCCAAGAAATAGACCAAGTTCTCATGGGAGAAAGCATTCTTCACCAAAATCTAAAGCCTTCTCAGAGGAGTAGAGAATGACACACTACCCATTGCTCGTATTAAATGTATTCATGTTGTGTTATATATCAGAGGTAGAGTAAATAGAGGTCTCACCTTTGTAAACCACTCCTGTTCACAGTCTTTGTCCTTCTGGTATCTGAATGGTTCGGCTGGAACTGGATAACTGCATCCATCAGAACAAATCTCCTCACAGTTCAAGGTAAAGGACAGTGGTTCCTGAAATTGTGTTCAAAAATCCAGTTTGTTAATTTAAATATAAAAACAAAGATTTGATCGTCTGATTCATGATTGTGAATTATGAATTTCCACAAAATTTCTGCAGATAACAGATACATTTTTGGCATTTGTGTTTATGAAATTGTTTGGTTATTTGAGCATAGAGACAAGTTACTTTTTAACTGTATAATTAAAATCTTTGGGCAACTTATAGGAGGCCTGCACGTTGATTTATTAGAAAATGATTTAAATTCAGTCTCTAAATGAAAAAATTCAACTGCTTCCTTGGTAGGTATTATTTGGATGCAATATAAAAGGAAACAGTGGAGAGCACTCTGTGCCCACAGAAGAAAGACTAGAGGACGACCAACACAAACTGTCCAGCAACAGATGAGCCACTCCCTCAGGCTTACATCTACAAGAACTACAGGGTATGTGTGTCTGTTTAAAAATGCATCTGTACTGCTGTGTCAGATTTAGTGTTACCAAGCCAACAACAACACACACTAACACAGCACCACATCAGTGTCCTGACCGTTTAAGAACCGTGTGAAAGTGGGCAAACAGAATTACACAACTACAGATGGACTACAGCCTGTAATTGTTGGTCTACATAGTGCACATATTTGGTAAAACACCACTCTCCTCACAGACAGTGACCTGAGTTGTGGTTTGAACAAGAATCTGTCACACTTTTTCCTTAAACAGACATAGGAAAAATTCTTAGTTCTTCTGATCCAATTACATGTTTTATGTAAAAAGCACAACGGCGTATGTTCTACACCATGAAGCTACTGGAAAACTTAATGATCTGCACTCAGCAATCAGAAAGAAAGGAGTAACATTTGTTTGTTAAATATCTGCTTACTTTTGGTGGTGGTCCTGCAGGAAATGTTGTTGCTGTTGTTAGAAGAAAAAGCAGTATCACTGCAGCTCTGATGATAAAGCTGATAAAGATCCAAACTCCATTCATTTTCAACCTGTAGATAAAGACAAATCCTGAATGAACTTGGATGAAGGCCATGTTACTGTCAGTGTTCCCCTCTGTGGTTTGGTTCAGATTAGTGTAAGCCACTGATGCTCTGCCCAGAAGTTGGAGGAGAGTTTGATACTTTCAGTGCACTAATCTGGCCCAGGGCCCCAGGGTTTGGCCTTCCACCACGTGCCACAGGAAATGAGTGGAAACACTATGAGAAGACCATTTGAGAGTAGCTCTCCATTTATTCCCATTCATTTTGGGGTGTCTTCGAACCAGTAATGAAGGTATTCCCTAGATGTGTCTAATTACAATATACCCTTCTGTAGAGAATGGACTTCTGTCATTTTTACCTTGAATTAAATGTAGGATCATGTATTTATGTACATCTACTCGAGTAAAAAAACCTCAGTAACGATTAAACTTTAACAGTTCTTGACTACATTAATAGTACTTTTACTGAAGTAAGGGACTTCTGTACCTCTGTGCCACCATGTCATCCATAGAAATGAATGAAGCTATGCATAAATTGTCCAAAGATCTGTGCTGTTTTATAGTCATCTGAAACAAGAAAATCACAGTGTAAGTCTTGTGTAGAGCTCACTATGCTTCACTTTAAATGACAGAAGAGGAGCTGCCCTTTGTACATACTCTAAAAAATAAAGGTGCTTTAAAAGGTTCTTTAAGCGATGCTGTAGAAAACACAGGTTTGGTTCCATAAATAACCATTGTTGCTAAAATGTTTAAATGGGTAAAGAACCTTAAGACTGAGTGATGAATTTTAAACCTTTAAAAGTTTCTTCACACTCACATTTCTTAAACAAATGTTCTTTATGGAACCAAAAGTGGTTTATCTATGGCATCACTCAAATAACCTTTTGTAGCACATTTATTGTTGAGAGCGTAGCACAAATGCACACAGGAAAAATGCTCACACCTTTTAATGATGTACTGTAATGTAGTAATATAATTTATGTCTAAAATAATTGTATACGTCCAAAAGTATTTATAAAAGAAAAAAATATTTCATTGTGAAAACTGTTTAATTCTTCACTCTAAACTAATTCTGAAGATTTTACAGTAAGTTACTGTATGTCTTTACAGTTTTCTTTAATTAGTGTGTCATTTTGTTGCTGTGGGTTCTGGAGGCTGACATCCATTCTTAATACTTTACCCTATACAGTCATTTCCTGCTAAAGTTACTATCCCAGAAAGCCTTTGGAGTCATTTATGGAATATCTAGACTGAGCTGTAAGAGAATTGATGTGTGTGTGTGTGTTTGAGAGAGCGCGAGAGTGAGAGAGAGACAAGACATATCTTGAAACAGACAGGATGTGTTTGTGTTCACTTCATTTATCCACATTGTTTTGATATTTCTGTTTTTCAGGAATTTAGAACATTAAATAAAATCTGACTCTGTTAAAATAAACTGGTAAACACTGGTAAACTGCAGATTGCAATAAAAACTATAAAAAGAGGAACTTTCAAACACTGTAACTTTCTTTATAATAGTTTCCAGTGTGTGGTTTAGGCAAATGGAGGTTATATGATTCTTCTGTTTTGATTCTATTAATTATTTACATTTTTGTTTAGT
Source organism: Hoplias malabaricus (assembly GCF_029633855.1). Classification (NCBI taxonomy): domain Eukaryota; kingdom Metazoa; phylum Chordata; class Actinopteri; order Characiformes; family Erythrinidae; genus Hoplias; species Hoplias malabaricus. Next base: position 2,240,647 of record NC_089805.1, on the reverse strand, counting down.
TAATTTCTTATTTTCTTGAATATTGTGTACACTACAGTAATGTACTAGTTGTTCAGCAGTCTAGATATTAAACAAACTGGAAAAGGTCTTACCTGCTATACTTCCAGCAGAGGTTAGATCCAGAGTGATGAAGTGATGCTTCAGGGAGTGAGAGGTGAAAAACACAACACAGAGCCCCTCCACTAATATAAGCAACCCCTCGCCTTCAAGAGACTTCAGTTACATGTGTCACTTCCTAGAAAAAGTCTGCATCCAGCAGCAGGACTTAACCGTAAAGCTACAGTATATCTACAGTCAATTGAAAAAAAAAACACTTCTGTAGTTTATTGAAAGATTATGTTCAAACTGCATTGTGTTTGACTTATTACTCATCATTACTACACATTTGATATCTAACAGAAACCTGTGTTCACTTTGTGTCACTAGCTTAAAGTTTTATTCTCTGGAGAGGGCATGTTAACATGAGCCAGTTGCAGTGAAAATGGGTAAAATGCAAATAAATCAGGAGGCATAGTCAGTGTGTGTAATCTTTCAGTTACAGCCAAAAATACACATCAATTCTGGCCACACACAACACATACAGATGGAACTAAAAGAGAGACCATGGGCAGTAGTATCAACAACTTTGCATTAGTTTCAAGTGTGTTACTCTTATGTGGATGTGTGTGTTCAGGGAACGATGTTCTCTGGGTCCTGGATCCTCTGAGCTCTATTTAGGTTTTAGCTATGCTCAGCTATGACTGTCTGAAAAGTGACTGTCTGAGTTGCTGTGTTCTGTGGCATTAGTAAGCAGATCTCCTGGGCAAACTGCAACAGTGTCTGTTACTCTAAACACACTTTAGTTACAATATTCATATGGCCAGTCATCAGTTACATTTTTTTTATTTATTATTTTTAGCACTTTTAAACTATGCAAACTACAACAAAGAAGGAAACAAGCTCCTAAGGCTGACTTTTGAACCATGTAATTAAATAAGCGCTGAAGGAATATGAACTGGAGTTTCCAGGCAATGACAAATAACAGAGAGAAACTGTATGAGTCAACACTAAACAGCTGAGTTCAATACCTTGACTGAGATTAATATAACTTTACAGTGTGTAGGTAAAGTGTGTATTTTCTATGCCTCGCCTTAACAAAGATAATAAATTATAAATATAGCCGCAAGCGGCAATCCAAGGGTCCAAGCACATGTCAGCACAATTACACCTTTAGCAGTTTGGGCCAACTAGGTTTTAAGCTGCTCCATAAGGAAAATGATCAATTTTACTGCAGGAAATAAAGTGTGGCAAAATTGTAATAAGAACAAAGAATTCAGCTGAGGACACTTCTAATGGGTCACTTCACCAACTTAATCAGCAGGTGGATTTGAACCTAGTTACAAAGTCAACGACCAATCAGGTTGCTCCACTTGTGGCATGAATCTTTTTGTGATTTCTTTACTCCATTTGAATTGGGATCAATACGAAATCAAACATGAAACACACCTAAATATTTAGTTTTTTCAGCACTGTTTATATTTGGTGTATGATTTTTATCTAATGTTTCTGGAAGATTTTGCGGCTGATTTTTAATTGATTTTAACGGTTTAATTCCATATTGATTTCAAAATTCTATTATTAATGTAAGTTCTACTTGGGCTCGCTCCTGAACACCTGCAAGACATTATTTCCTATTACGAGCCGCCTCAATTACTCAGATCACAGAGTACTTAACTTTTAACAGCTCCCAGAATTCAGAAGGCCTCAGCTGGGGGAAGAACTTTTTCTTATAAAGCCCCCAACTCTGGAATGATCTTCCAGAATATGTTCAGGACTCAGACATCTTCAAATCTAGGCTTTTTTTTTCAGTTTAGCTTTCAGTAGTTAATGTTCCCCCATAGATAAAGGCGGCAGATCCAGGGGTCTACGGACACAGGGAATTATAGCAAACTGAGACGCTGGTGTCGTCCGCCGCTTCACGCGATCACTCAGGTATGTCGACGGTGGAGCAGAGGGATGCCAGTGTTCCAGGATGCTCCTGCATCTGTGTGTCCTTCTGGTTCTCTCCTTTTAGTTAAAGCTGTCATAGTCAGATCTGCCGGAGTCATTAGACACACTCTGGAAATGTTCACATTTTCTGTTTTACATTCATCCAAACAGATCAAAACGAATTCCATCCCTCTACCTTTTTCCGAGCGGATGACTGCCCACCTGTCCATCTGGACGCTGATTGAATGATTGTCGAGCTCCTGCTCCCTGCTTCAGACCAGCTGCCCATGCTCTAGCTACTTGCACTTGCCTTGGATCAGCTGCCCACTGTACACTGACATTTTTATGGACTCTTACTTCTACTAATATTATTAATAAGAGTAATAATAATATCATCATCATTGTTGCTTACATTATATATATATACGGTGATTGTATCAGTACATGAGTATAACAGCAGACATATGTAATGGTATAGGGTCTTTTTATTTTTGTCAATAATTTGTCAGTAGATTGACCAGAGGAGGATAGGTTACCTACCGTCGCCCCTGGCTTCGTTTGGACAACACTAGAGAGGATCGTCTTCCTCCTTCTCTCAGGAAGCCACTGGAGGGGAGACTGAAGAACACACTGCAAAACAGAAATAGTGCAGAAAGTTAATACGTCAAACTACTTTTGTGTCATTGTTGGGATTTTTAGGTAAAACTATAGATGAATCTTAAACTAAGTGCTGCTTATATCTGTTTAAAACAAAACTGAATAAATAAATAAATTCTGAATTCCTTACATGCTGAAAGAGCATTGTGTTTATGCCTTTTCCTCCCTCTAACTGAAACCCTTGGAGAAAGCCCTAGTGACTCTGGAGAGGAGGGTCTCTCTCTGTGGTTCAGTAGAGGACTGGAGCGCACTGGGAGTCATTGGAGCAGAGAAAAACGCTGTCTGAAAAACTGTGAAACATGAAGAGTGTAGAAAGTTAGAATGGGAAACTGGCTCAAAGAAATCCTTCCACTTCAACCACTGTTCAACTCTTCTTTGGGACTCTAGTTTAACCTATAATTAGCAGCTGAAGTTAACTGTTAACTGTCCCGGTAAATGTAGGATGTCAAATGTGAATTCTGACTTGTGTATGAGGTGTACTTACATGCTTGTGTATTTATGCATTTGTCTCTATCTGAAACATTTAGAGAAAGCCCTAGTGATTCTGGAGAAGAGGGTCTTTCTCGGTGATTCAGCAGCAGCAGCTGTGGAAGTGCTGGGAGTCTCTGGGGAGGGGTTGGAAAATGATATCTGAAACACTGCAAAACAAGAGTGAAGAAGTTTACAAAAGTGAAACCAGGTAAAAGAAATCATTACCTGCTGTTAATCCAATCCTAAGCTTGTGTGTGTGTACGTTGTGTGTGTTTGTGTGTGTATGTACACTTACCAGCAGGAACAGGTCTGTTCTGGAGATAGTCCTCAGAGATAACAGCCAGTGGTTCAATTCTGTTTGATAGCTTTGAAAAAGAACGTTAAAATTAACATTACAACAACCCAAAAGATGCAGTGAAACAACTGTATTTAAGAAAGAGTTAACGACACTTCAATAACTTTGAACTCTGAGGGTCAGAAATAACATACTGTTACAATCCAACTCCAGAAATATCTCTCTCACCTTGAACCTGAGTTTTGGGGTCTTGATCCTGGGGAACCTGAACGGCAGGATTCGGTTCCCCGTGGATCGGCCTGGCCGACTCTCATCCTCAGTGACGGTGACTGAGTCCTGAGTCGTGTACACGATTTCTGTGCTGTACCTCTGAGGCGTGAGGGTGTTTTCTCTTCTTGCTTTTTGCTGTAGAGGTGCCGGTCCTGAATGTAGTCTACCACAGACTCAGGCAGCAGGTACCGGACGCTCTGGCCCCTGCAGAGAGCTTGTCTCATGAGAGAGGAGGAGATGTCGTTGGTCACCCACTCTCGGACGATGTGGATGTTCTCACGGTGCTGGTGGAGCAACTCTGACTGAGTGACTCGGCATCAGAGCCGCACCTGCTGATGACACCCACAATCTCTGCAATGTCTTCTGGAATCCAGAGGTTCGGCACACCAAAGGACTCCAGAAGATCAGCCCCACAGAGGAGCTTCAGCTCGGGGACGTCGGTGCTGTGTCCTAGGGACACACTCTCCCATTCTACTTCACTTCCCTCCTGTGTTGTCATCTCAGACTTCACAGTGTCCTGCTCTTCCTGGTTGTTTTCTCTTAGTAGTTTTTCATGGTGGTGCCTGAGGACCTTGGCCGTCTCCACCCACTCGGACTGCTGACTCTCCCAGTCATCCACAGTGATCCAGGAAGAGCTCTCCGTGGCTAATCTGGCCATTTCTACCCGATGCCAGGCCGCAATCAGGTCCTTCTTCACGTAGCCATCGCCTACAGGAGAGATAATTCCTTTCTCCACCTGGTATCTTCCAGTGCTCTCCAAATGATCCCGTGCCAGCTCGAACATTCGTAGGTGCATGTTAGTGATTGGGTTAAACGACCCACATGCCAAAAGAACGACTCGGGTTCTGTTCTGTGGCACAGACAGAGAAAAACACCACAGAATTAAATCATCTGCACAACTGTCACTGCAAAAAATATAATTAAAACTACAGGATTGTTCTCACTCATCTGTGAATTTAAGATATACACATGACATTTACAGATGGAAATTATAGTTCTTTAGCATTCAAAAAGTATTCTGCAGAATTGAAAATGAGACAGATTGTATTTTCTGAAAAAATATTAAATAATAATAATAATAACATACTCCTACGTTCTTGTTCATCATGGCATTGTTGTTGTTAGATTTCACAGTGAAACCTTCTCTGAACATAGCTGAAGTTCACTAATGCAGGCATGCAGACACAGGGAGAACACACCACACCCCTCACAGACAGTCACCCGGAGGAAACCCACGCAGACACAGGGAGAACACACTACACCCCTCACAGACAGTCACCCGGAGGAAACCCACGCAGACACAGGGAGAACACACTACACCCCTCACAGACAGTCACCCGGAGGAAACCCACGCAGACACAGGGAGAACACACCACACCCCTCACAGACAGTCACCCGGAGGAAACCCACGCAGACACAGGGAGAACACACCACACCCCTCACAGACAGTCACCCGGAGGAAACCCACGCAGACACAGGGAGAACACACCACACCCCTCACAGACAGTCACCCGGAGGAAACCCACACAGACACAGGGAGAACACACCACACTCCTCACAGACAGTCACCCGGAGGAAACCCACACAGACACAGAGAGAACACACCACACCTCTCACAGACAGTCACCCGGAGGAAACCCACGCAGACACAGAGAGAACACACCACACCTCTCACAGACAGTCACCCGGAGGAAACCCACGCAGACACAGAGAGAACACACCACACTCCTCACAGACAGTCACCCAGAGGAAACCCACACAGACACAGGGAGAACACACCACACTCCTCACAGACAGTCACCCGGAGGAAACCCACGCAGACACAGAGAGAACACACCACACTCCTCACAGACAGTCACCCGGAGGAAACCCACACAGACACAGGGAGAACACACCACACTCCTCACAGACAGTCACCCGGAGGAAACCCACGCAGACACAGAGAGAACACACCACACTCCTCACAGACAGTCACCCGGAGGAAACCCACACAGACACAGGGAGAACACACCACACTCCTCACAGACAGTCACCCGGAGCGGGAATCAAACCCACAACCTCTAGGCCCCTGGAGCTGTGTGACTGCGACACCTACCTGCTGCACCACCGTGCTGCCTTTACTGAAAAATACAGAAATAAATACATTTAAAATGTAATGATGTATTTCACAAGTCAGCTGGGAACAAACTGTTGAAAAATGCAAAAATAAGAGCTATTGAAAAAAATAAGAGTCTGAAGGTTAATTTCAAACATTTTGAGTTTTCTCTCTTGCTAAAAGACACTTATCCTGGTGATATCTGCTATTTATGGCTTTTCTTCACCAGGTGCCATTCAGTCTCTTCACAACAAGAAATCCTTGTAACAAGCCTTGTAATGTGTGAAGAATAAATATCTGTATTGTTCTGTGTTGGGTTGACATCATTAGGTCCAATAACGTGAGAGATTAATAGATTTATTTAGTTATTTTAATCGTTATAAAATTAATGACTGATTTTTTCATCAAAACAAGCCTTGTAATGTGTGAAGAATAAATATCTGTACATTTGTAAGTTGATGTGACATCATTAGGTACAATAAGGAAAGAGATTAATATTTGGATATTAACACTACGCTACCCGTTTTTTCTAGTAATTGTGCGACGGTCCCTAACACTGGAGCTGGGCGCAGGGGCAAAAACGGCGATAATCGGCTGCGCTTCTGGCTTAATCTCAGCAAGCACAGTTTAGTAAATAAAGGTTATGGACGTCATTTTTTGGTTTCTTTTGTTACGTTAAAAATCTGCAACTGTATCGGTGAATGTACGTTTGTAACCGGGGGGTTTAAAGGTTTCTGCAAGGAACGCCCCATAAGACGCTCGTCCGTGGGGTGGAATTGAATGAAACTCCATTAAAATGAGACCGGAGAGAGAAGTGTCTGTCATTGTTGCTGATAAATCGTCTTCGTTTTCGTTCGCACAATAAGCCGCTGAAGTGAACGAAAATACAATGGTTTTCCAGGTCATTGTTCATTTTGATAAAGAAAAAAAAAAAATTACTGTGGCTCAGACAGAATCAGAGGCACTAGCAACGACAGTCGGAAAGTTAAAGGAGTTATTTATACAACAATTTCCAGGAGCACCAGAGAAAGGTATGCATGACCAAAGCGCTTTATTGTTTATTACACATATAGAATCTAATTAGGTCATTTGTAACATCTAATTTAACAGAAATTACAATTCCTCAAATGTGTACATTTTAAAATTCTGAGAGCTACACTTTCCTTTACCTGGAATAATCCTTTTTTAGACAAGATGAGGATGGTCTTTGGAACGGAACAAATGGAGGACGACAAGACACTTGGCTATTATCGTATTGAGCATCAGTCTGTAATTATGTGTGTGGTGAAGATGCCTGGTGGTTATGGACTGGTGTGTACTTTGTATATTAAAAAATAATGTCTGTGATTAAATATTAGATTTATATTACTCGCTGTTACACACACATTACATTGATATTAATCCTGTGTCCACTGTTGTGTGTGCTTTCTTTTTCTTTAAGTCTGATGAAGAACGAAGATCCTATGCACTCGCAGACATACAACACAACAGGAGACATTATTGCAGCCTTCAATAGGTTTTCAAAGACAAATAATTAAATATTGATATCATCCTCTGTTTAGAGCCATGGTTCATATTACAGGGGGATTGTGTTGTCTGACCAGTGACGTCATTTGACTAGTTGTTACATAACTATATGTGTTTTCTTTAACCCAGTACCTTTCAGGTTCATGAAGAAAAGGGAGGTCAGAAAGTGGGAGGGTCACAGTAATATTTTGTATGATACGTGTGATGAAAGGTATGTTATAATAAACAGTGGCTTATAAAGATGTTCATACCCCTTGAACCTTTTCACATTGCATGGTCATGGATGTATTTGTCAACTTTTACTGGTCTAATTTTTTATTGTACTTCGAATAATCATTTTCTACAGTCAGTTT